>NW_019524722.1:271117-342682 GCF_002814215.2 Seriola lalandi dorsalis | reverse complement strand
CACACAGAAAAAAAAAAAAAAAAAAATGAACAGATCAAGATGCACTGGCCAGGCAAGGGACAAATTAATATACAGTGGTTGAAACTGGGAGAAATCATTGTCTTGTCGCTGAAAGGAAATGACAAGTCAATCAATACGTCGCTTTTAGAGGAGCCAGCTTTGTCTTTGGACTGCTAAGGCTTTCACAAGAAGACATCAGCATTCAGCCAAGGGTGTGGCAAGGCATGGATGACATCAAACATCCAACGCCTTCAACTAATGGACTGTCTTCTCCTCTCTGTCATCTCAGTCCCTGTGACTAACACTGGCTTTCTGCTATCCAACCTGAACAAAATAGGGATTATGAAACAGATACTTCAGCACACCCATACTATGTTCAGACAATTAAAAAAAAAAAAAAAAAAAAAAAAAAATCCCATAACAACCTGAGAACTGCAAGCAAAAGTCAGCCCACATTTCAAGCTACATAAAAGATTTGCAGGCTGCAAGTGAAACAGCATTCAAAAGTATACCTAACTAAATGTAACATTTTGATATTCACCTCACATCCCAAGTCATCCATTACTTCATTCCTCATTTTTCATTGTTAGTACATTGCTGTCTTTTCTCAGACGTCATAATGTGTTTATGTGATTAGAAAACATAAAATGAGATTGTCTAGAGGTGGTGTTAAGTGTAATCAAGGGATTTTAGCTGTGTCTGAACCAAGTGTTTTTTATTTATTTTATAATAGGTTAGAAGTTGCATTGGGCAATAACTGTCTGATTGGGACACTCACTGAGCCAAAGGCACTTAAAAATCTGCTGACGTATCTTAGGATTTTCGCCTCAGATACAACAACCGCTCACAGTCTTGCCTTCCATTGATCTTGTTATGTGTAAACTTTAATTTAAGTCACTTAATAAAATAGATACTTCCATATGCCGGCAAATAAAAATGCAGGCTACATTGCTAAGAGTTTAGCAGGAATTGAAGGCTTTAGCGCAAAGCAACCATTGTCATTTGGCAAATAACTGTTAAAAACTACAATCACACGATGTCACGTAAACACGAAATGTTGACAGGCAACAAAACGGATGTTTTGATTGTGGGATTAGAGGAGCTCCATCCTAGTTGGGGAACAGTACACTGCAACATCATTAGATTCCTGTGTCGAAGAAAACAGAAGCCAAAAAAAAAAAAAACTCCCATGATGTACACAGACATAGAGCATGTCCATAATGACAGGCGATAAGGCATGATGGGTATGGACAATCCACCTTCTAGCACAGTACTGAGACAACTTTTCAAGACTCCAGATAGTTGGGGGTGGCGGTAGTGCTGTACAGGGGCTACACATCTATGGTAGTGTACTGGGTGATGCAGGTGGTGACGGTAGTGAGCAGAGAGAGAGAGCTGGATTACTTCACAGAGGCAGTGGAAGGGATGACTGTCGAGGACCCATGACCGTTAGAGGGCTGAGGCCAGAGCTGCGACTGGGGAGGGCTTCACTTTCAGCTTCTCCGGGACTTTGAATGCTGGATGAGCCACTGCAGTGTGATATCTGCAGGGAGGAAATACGTTTGTAAGACATTTTTATGACTTCAGCAAGAAACTATTACTAAACATTTGTACCCATGAGGTTTGATGTAGAACCATTTAAACTCTGATCAGAGGGTGTTTCACTTCATCCTGCTGGACTCTGTTAGCTTTGCTGTTGTTGCGTCATTGCAGGTTCAAGTCCAATGCGAGTAATTGGATGATAAATGTTTTATGGACAGTGTTTATGTTATTGTCATGTTTTCAGTGTTCTCCTCCCTCTTATCTATTTAGTTATTATCCTTTATCTGTTTTACTGTTTTTTAAAATCTATTCTATTGGTTTCATTATTACTTTTCAGTTTTATTTCTCATGTGCGTTAGTCTCATACTGTTTTACTGTATACATTTTCATGCCGTCTTATTATTAGCTTGTCAGTAAAGCATTTTGACTTGTTTGACTGATTGACTGAAATGCTGGAATTGAATGTCCAAGTTGCAACGTGACATTAAACTAAACTCTGAGGCTTCAAATAGGACTCCAGGTTATTTATTTTATGGACATAAAATAAAATGATTAGCAGTTTCTAGAAACTTAAGTTCTATATCAGTTGGACTGTAAAGAAAGAAAAGTATCGGACCCATATGGTGAAAATACTATAAAATAACTTCAGAGTTGCTGTAAGACACAGATTTGTATGTGTCTGTTCTTTCATTTTTATCTAAGCGGCATTTAAAGAGAGAACAAATGGTGAAAATGCTTCTTACATTGAGGCTACATTGATGAGTCACAACGTATTATTAGCTTTATCTTAATTGCAGTGCCCTGAAAAGCACATGTCGAATGCAATATGAATCAGACACTTTATACTTTAAAATGTATCAGCTCAGATTTGAAGTATGCAACAAGTGCAGTCCATGTGACAGTGACAAAACTGACTAGTCTGACTTATCTGACTGATAAGTCGACTTTGACATGTACCACAAATTGACTGCACCAATTAACCAGCAATTATGATCAATCTGCCAGAGTGAAACTCTCTGAGTCTGAGGTGAAGCTAAGCCCCGAACCAGGCTAGCCAAGGGAAATGAGTTTTTATGCTAACTGAAGTTAGATTTAATTAAACCTCATTAATTAAACAGAATTTCCTGTCTTGACAGGTAATCTTGCTTGATGAACTACCCCTCAGATGTTTACCTATGTTGTCTTTCTCTTTGCAGGAGACAGAGTAGCAGCAGATCTCTCGGTCCTGAATGGCAGATAGGTTCCTGCAAACGGAAAAGATTAAAATCACATCTTCAAATGTCAAGAAATAAAATGCTTATTTTTCAGAGCATAAAATCCTTGATTGATGTATGATATAACACAAGTATGTGGATACCCCTATCCACCTTATTTTGGCCATATTATATAAGTTTAATTCATTGGAAATGCATAAAATCATAATTTATAGATTTATCATCTACTAATTCAGAAAAGACCACATGATGTTTCGCATGTTAGCTTTTGGTTACATCACAAATCCTTTTCCTGATGTTATTGCTGGATTATCAGCAGAAATACAATATTCAGAGTGCCTCACATTTTTTCAATGAGCTGCTTCTCGTCAAGTGCACTGGGCAAGTCTCGTTTGTTGCCCAATACTAGAACCTGAAAAATGAGAAAAAGAGAGGAAGAGCTGATCAAGGTCCAGCACAGCAATATATCGGTGTTATAGCACACTTTGATCAGCCAATCTAAAGGACATCTATCAGCCACATGTCCTTCACGACCCTTCACAGAATCCTTACTGTTAGGACAAAATAAACAGCCTGTGTGTGGTGTCAAGTCACAGCAGCTGGAGCCCTATCGATTCAGCATGCATACCCTGTCTAGTCAATTATGCTGTCAGCTTCGATATTGAAAACTCATTTAAAATTCTTGGCTTGGGTTCAAATGACCGTCGAGTGTAAGGCCATCAACGCTGAGTCACTGCAAGCCATTAGCTGCAGCGATTACTCATTATGACTTTAATCACTGGCTGTGATAAGATAACAGAAATCACAGTGATAAACCAAGGTGTGTCTGAACAATCTTTTTGCTTTTTGTTCAAAAATTACAAGCGGCCTCTTACAGGAATTCCCTGTAGTTGTGGTTTGTCTAAAAGGTTGTGCAGTTCATTTCTGGAAGCTTCTATCTTCTCTCGATCTGCTGCATCCACCATGTAACTGCAAAGGAAAACAAAAATACTACTTTAAATTTGGTAGCACTCGTTTCCCTTCGCCAAAATAAAACACCTTCCACGAACACTTTGCTCAAATATTTAAAGTGAAACATAACATCTAAAAAAGAGAACTATGTAATGACACTATTACATGAGACTTAATAAATGATAATACCTGAACCAAACCAAATATTAACATGATGAATAACATTTTATTATGCATTTATATATTTTTTTTTTCAGGTTTCCAGCCATAAAGGCCATGCGCTGTACTCTAGAGCGTCCACAAACTTACACAATTGCATTGACTCCTCTACAGTAGCGCTCCCACATGCTTCTGAAGCGGGGCTGTCCACCTATGTCCCAAATCTAAAGCACAAAAGCACAAAATCAACAATACATTCATAAGCGAAGCGAAAAAAAAAAGAAGAAGAGGGCCTGGGTAACATTTTGTTCCAATCATTGCACCATTAATGCTCTCCAGTGCAGAGTACACAACTCTACACGGGCACTGGTCCAGTATAAAATTGATTTTGAGTGAAGGGTGAAAGCATCCAGCTGGACATTTTAGCTGGTTAGCCTACCTTTATTGTCACATTTCCTTTAGTGACCTTCCGCATGTTGAAACCGACTGTGGGAATCATGTCTTCACTGAACTGGCCCGACTGTATGAGACAAACGCAAGGACAAATGGTGGCATGTTGGTGAATACTTAATGTTAAATTGTGAAAAGACACACCAAGTGAGGTAATTCACATTGAAAGTTACTAACTGACTGATAGTCTATTGTCAAGAGTTTCAAATAAAATTCTGTTGACATATATTTAGTTTCAACTGATTCAGAAGTCACATGAAAAGCCTGGAGGTTGTGAATCATTTCTGTGCACGCGGTCATAATAAATTTAAGGAAATGATTTGATTACAGGGGTAATATTAGCTGCTTGAGGACTGTAGCTGAATCTTAACACTTGCCCTTTTACTCCATGCATCATGTTGAGATGATACCATCTATGCATCAGCATACATCAGCTTTCAATCAAGCTCTTTACAGCCGGCCTGGGCTGGGACCAAACATCACAGAAGCTCAAAGTGCCATAAAAATAAAAACAGACATTTATCCTTAAAATGTGATACTCAACTGTAAAGCCAATCTATACTGCATATATAAGCACTACCTAGTCTTAGTAATAAATAATATAATGATTTTTTAATTCAAATATGGTATATAACTTTAACAGGCTCAGTTGCATGGCTTATATACGGCCTGGACCTAGTCGAGCAGCCTGTGTGAAGGAGAAGGAAGCTTTGTTCAAACCTAATTGCAGATCACCTGACATGACCACAACAGAGACTGGAATAAGTGTGTATTATTGTGATGAATCCAGGAAGGGGGAAGTCTACAATACTGTGGCTTGCAACTTCACTTCATCTGAAGAGTACAGTGTGGCCTATCACCTAGAAACACACACATAAACAAAACTGGGCTAAATAGTATAACCCTTACCACGCCAAAGCTGTGGCAGGCTAAGCAAGCGAGACATCACAACAAACAGCTCCAACAAAGAAGTATCAGAAAATATATAATGTGTAAATATTAAACAGGGGCTGATGCCAATGCTGAACTCAGCTATACTGGCTTGCATACAATGGGTTATTCCACGAAAGCTTTTTTTTTTTTCTTTAAAGTCTATACTGATGATATATACAGGTGGCAGCCTGTAGCCATGATGGCTCCAGGCCTCATAAGCTTCTTCACACCCAGTTGGATGACGTAGACAAGACAGGCTGTTTACAAAATGTAGTTGTGGTCCGTGTTGTTAACATATCGCTGATGTTGACACACCAGCAGCGATTACACTGACGAGTCCGTTCACATGACCGCTTTCATAAGTAAGCGCACAGTCATACCAACTACTTCGTCATTTTAGCTAGCCAAACAACGGCCGAGCGAAATCGTTAGCAATGTAGTATTGCAGCAACATGTGCCATTTGTAAGGCCCCCAAACTGTCATGTCACTAAATTTATAGAACAACCTATAAATGTGTAACATATCCAAAGAAAGCTTCGTCCACCACCTCTTCCAGGTTGTAGCCTGGGCCCACACTGAGTTGCTGGCAACTTACCGCAATCACGTTGACGAATGTGGTTTTCCCGGAGTACTGAAGTCCCACTAATGTCAGCTCCATCTCCTCTTTCCAGAAGAGGGACCTGAACCAGTCCAAAAGCCTGTTTATGAGGGCCAGCATCTTGGATGACACAGCAGTCGCAGTCGCTGCGGCCGTCTGGATGTGAACTTGCTAACAGTCTACACAGGAAGTAGCTAGCTGCTTTGTCATATCATGTGATCTACTGACAAGTGTTGCTGCTGGTTCTGCCTGTGAGGAGTGCATGAACCTCACGGGAGCGCGCACAGCGACTGCCGAACCTGACTGACAAGATCACAAAGTGATCATTATACATCCATGGTTTAGATGGAGAGCAAAGGAAATTCAACATCATTACACTGGTCCATAACGCTTTTCAGCTTTTGCACTATTATATTCTATATGATTTTTATGCATTCCCACATCCCAAGTTCCAAAGGAGTCAAGTTCAATTCTTTTTTACAATAAATTTCAAATCAAGCCTAATTAGGCCATAAAAGCTGTTTGTGGCATTAAAGGCAGAGAGGCACAGTTGCCAATAGGATCATTACAATACATCTTTCAATAAGCCTAAGTAGTGTTATCTGTCTGTCATTCACTGGCTTATCATTTTTACCCAGTGACCATCACATTCAAAAATTGTATCTGCCATAAGATCCAAAAGCGTTTGTTATTTTTCATTGCATTAATAATTATTTGCATTTAAAAAATATTTGATTTGCAAGCCTTAATAACTTTTTCAACTTCATTGTGTAATTATTATCTTTGATTATGAGAAACATAGCCACATCTGCAAGCTAACAATTTTGTTCAGCTTGGATTCACATACCATATATATCTGGTCCTTTACAATAAGATAAACTGAACAACATTAAAACACACAGATACAACTAAGTTAAAGGCCAAAAATTATAAATACATTCAGGGTTAAGGTAAGGTAATAAGGAATTAATTATGTCAATGACAAAAATGGCAGAAATAGAAACGTGTGTGTGTGTGTGTTTATGTCCCACAATTTAAGGATCCTTTCATGTCTTTGATGTATTAACACTGTAGAAATGTAACAGGCTGTAGTTGGTGAAGACAGCCAGAGAAGTGAAATAGGATAATTATTTGGACTGGAAAGGCCTTTTCATCACATAAGAAGAAACAATGACTTGCGAGATTTTCAGTAAGCCAAAACCACTTGACAGTTAAGGATAACTGGTATCAAATTTATCTCAAGTAGAAGTATAAGTACATGTGTAAAAATGTAGTCAGATGAAAGTACAAAATAAGTCCGTTAAAATGTCCTCTGAGTAAACATTACTGTTACATTTTTAACAGGAGGAAGGGGAGGGGTTAACAATGCTGCATGGTGATTATATGATAAAGCTATTAAATGAAAGAAAAATATTTAGGCTACCAGGAATATATACAGGTGTATGCATGGTATTTCAATGCTGTTCCAGGTGAGAACTGCACTGAAAGCAACCAATAATTTCCAGTCAGGCATTTTGCAGCCTGTGCATTCAATGGATAATAAAATATACATTGAGGTGGCAGTTTATCTAGCTAAAACTAATGCAGTCTAATACAACTAGGTATCCGCTATTTATGACAATAAATCTACCCTTATAATGTTCATTTTTTATTAAAATTATTGAAGTTGTTGATTCAACTGTATGATCATTTTGGAGGCTGTAGTGTATGGTGCTGTTGAGCTGTATTGTATTGTAATATACGGTGAGTCACAACAGTCAGTCAACTGTTGCACTCACCTGACATCACGTCAAATCCTTCCGCACACTGCTCTAAATCCACCTTCTCTGCTCATTCATCCACAGTGCAAATTATGATGGCCTTACACTTCAAGCTATGGAGGCGTGGTGGCCAAGTGGTAAGGCGTTGGTCTCGTAAACCAGAGATCATGGGTTCAACCCCCATCCATGCCTTTAAATATACCTTAGGTGTTAAAGATCTTGCTGGATCATTTCACAGGGTTAAAGGCTGTTCCCTTTAGGAACTTCTAAATCGCTTGGATCAAAGCACCTGACAAATAAGTACATGTAATGTTATTATTTCTCTGGACATGGACACCATGATGAGCATGATATAATAAAAAAATATGCAAATTAATATAGAAATGGTGCTTTGATTTTTTTTCCTCATTTGTACCAAGTAAACAATTTAACAATTTACATTCTGGCTGCATTCTTTCTGTGTGTGCCCACCGTCTTGACTTAATACGTCGGAAAATTCATTTCTCCACGTAGGTATACATCACTTTTACTCATGTCACACAGCTGTTCTGATTAAAAGTCTCTGTGCTCGTAAACACCAGAACATATTAAATCACATCCCGTGTAAACAGCTGACCCGAAAACTTCAATCAGAATGAAAAAAAAAATTTAAATGTCCAGCAGCTCAATAGTAATAGTAATAAACAATAATAGTTCTGGTGCACAATAGTACAAGTCATGAACCACTGCCTTTGGCTGAGGTGTTGTACAGCCTGATGGCAGTGGGGACCAAGCATCTCCTGAACCTCTCTGTTCTGCAGCGCAGCGAGATGAGACGTTGGCGGCAGCTGCTTCTCTGTCCTGCCAGAATGTTGTGGAGAGGGTGGCTGGTATTGTCCAAGATGGCCTCATCTTACATTGCATGCCGCTCTCCACAACAGTCCTGAGTGAGTTTACAGTGTCTACCACGTATCACAACCAGTGTAACTGTTATAATTTAAGACGCTTGGACCCAAATGCAGACAGAAAGACTGGCAGGTAGTGTTTGAAGATTAATTTGACAAAAATATCAGGCAGGGATATGAAAATCATAAAAAAAATCCAAAATCATGTAATCCAAACTAGGGAACGCAATGGGAGCTCGAGGGGAAACAGGAAAAACACAGCAGGTTCAGGGCAGATCGTGACAATGACATCCACACCACACAGAAGCAGCAAGTTCACATCACGGTTTGTTCATAGCAGCTCATGAGTGTTTCAACATATATAATAAGTGCATACACACTTGGGATTAAATATGGTTGGTGGTTGTTACATTAACTATTCATTTATGAAACAACTGAAGTATCAAGAGTTAAAATGAAGAAAAGGGGCCACAAAACTAACTGCCAAAAACTGTGAAAAAGTAATCCATTCAGACATATCCAACAGAAAGAGGTTGAAACTGACACATGTGTAATCAGCCAATTAGACCTGAAAATACTGAGTCATTGTTAGGTAAAAGTAATTATAAGGTAAGCAGTCACTACAAAGACATATTTTTTTGTTCCAAAGGACTTCATTCTTCTGGACCTTCGAACACACACAGGTTCAACCTTTGAACTGCTCTGGAGTTGTCTCATGAGCAGAGTGCAGAACGCCCTTGTGGGACCCGCTTCATCTACAGCACCTTCTCCAACTCCCTCAGCATCTACAAACACGACATCCATTTTCGACTCTGGGTCAAAATTTGCCCTGCTAAAAGTTCTGTAAGCTCCAGTCATACTCTTTCCCAGCACTGATCTGGTTTGCTAATGGGAATCTGTTTGATCTTCAGTTGGAGACACCAAAGAAGAATGCCAACATCCACGTCTCTGGAAAGATAAAGAAAGAAAAGGTAAAGTCTTACAAGTCACATCTTACAAGGGAATAATGTAATAAGCTAAATTTGGTGGTAAACCAAAAAAATGTAAAAAACCAAATAAATTGTATATTTATTTACAGAGTTTCAGCAACAATTATACCCAGATGTATTCGTATTGATGTGATCGTATTGTAACAATCCATTATACTATGTGGCATATCTAACTGTACAGCCTAAGGAAATTAAAAAACATACTGCATTTCATTATGAATGCCTTGAATAATTGCTGGCTACAAAAATGTCATATAAAGTCTGCGACTGCATACATACTCAACATGGCAACATCCAGAAAAGAGCAAGACTGAGGAAGACGACAATTCACTGCTAGTATGAGATCAAGATTGCTCCTGGAGAACCTGGTCTCCATCTCTACAATGACTGTCCAAAAACTTTCTTCAGAGACTGGCTAGGAGTCACAAAGTCTTGAGTGTGGCCTACAGTGGTCAGAACAACACTACCTGCAAGCTGTAAGCTCATTCTCCTCTTTCTTATATCTGTTGGAGCAGGGTCATCTTAAACTGGTTAATGACCCATCATCTCTCATCTTCATCTGAGCCTGAAAGGTCAGAAGCACCAAGCACTTTTAGGAGGAAGCATCATCAACACACCTGATGCCTCATGCAGCTGCTGCTGGAGGGGAGGGGACATCATAGCTTTGTGATGCATAGTGACAGTGAAAAAAGCAGTGCAGTGATCCCGATATATCTAAAACAAATTTTGCACATGGCTCTCCTTGCATTGCATGGACCACTGCCATGTGCAGCTGGTGGCCATAGCAGTGGATATGTGGCATATCCTTGCCTACCTTCTTTTGCAACATGGCTGATCCCACTCATGACAGCAGCTCCATATAGCATTGACTGATGATTTCATCTGCACTGTAGCCCAGAGTAAGAAAGATGCTGAAGAATTACGTTGGGCATAAATTCTGCATCTAACTGACTAACATCAAGCGGTGTTCCTCTGAATATCCTTACAGGCAAATATTTTCCACAATGCTTCTCCAGTTCCATCATTTTATTTTGAAGGCATATAATACTACATTAGCCAAGCTCATCACTTATGGACATGTAGCCGTTATTTACCAATAAAAATTCTTTGTACTTTAAATCACGTGCACTGCAGTTGGTTGTTTTGGCAAGAGTGTGCCACATTAGTTGTTTTCTAGCTAATGTTATTAGCTTAAAACAAGTAGCCTGGTGGTGACCAACAGTTAACCTAGCAAAGGCGAAACAAATGTCCATGGTGAGGTTTTTCAAAAAGCCAAAATTGGAGGAGCACACAGAGCAGGTGCTTGATGCCACTATCATTGTTACAGGTGAGGGGGGCACTGATTGGCCGACACTGATGGCAGCTGCCCAGGGAAGGATGCGGTAAGGTTTTTGTTGTTGTATTGCAAATACAAAAGTGTTACAATATAACATAAGCACGTGGTGACCATTGATGG
The DNA here is from genome assembly GCF_002814215.2 of Seriola lalandi dorsalis. NCBI lineage: Eukaryota > Metazoa > Chordata > Actinopteri > Carangiformes > Carangidae > Seriola > Seriola lalandi. The sequence goes on along the minus strand of NW_019524722.1, from coordinate 331,745 downwards.
CCTGTACTGTACACTATGTCTGCTACACATGTAAAAAAAGTTTTAAGCTTAGTCCTGGCACACGCACACTGCATGCTCTGCAACCCTGAATGACAGGGTTGATAAAGAGACAAACAGGGGTGGTAAACGCTGTATGGATTTTTTTCATGGCCCACTACCTGATGGCCAGTACGACTGCACTACCAGTCCCAACCTTTATGTTCTGGATTCATCACTGCAGCATACATATAAATTGGTTCTGTTGCAATGCAAATGTGACCTCAACACAGTTATTATAATAAAGAAAAGTAAAATGAGTTCTTGATTTCATAAGTTATCAGCTTTATGTAGCCTACAGCTTAATAATTTTGGCAGGTAATAAAGAATATAATTTTACTTCCAATTGTTACTAGCACATCAGGTTTGTGTGCTCTGCACTCTTGTGGCCTAAAATGTGCAAAACACCCAGTACTCAACATGCTCAGAATACTTAATACATTTAGAGGTACAGACCATTTATATACAGAAGAAATATACTCGTTTAGGAGCACCAGTGCTACCAGTGGAAAAGTTTAGTCTGGAGCCCTCACTAAATTAAATTACTAAATGTTAAATTAATTGAATTACTGAATGCAGTAAATTTTAGACATGGTAAGGAGGAAGTGGAGAGGGACACTCATGCGTTATTACCCTGCCTTACCGGCTTGGGTTTCACTGTCAATCATGCCAAGAGCATGCTGTTACCCACTCAGAATATAGAATATTTGGGTCTCAAGATAAATTCAGTTTTCTTTTGAGCTTTTTTGTCACAAGATTGGATGCAGAAATTTCATCACCACCTCACTGTTTCGGAGGGGGAATCTGGTCTCGCTGAGGGCCTGTCTGTGTCTGACAGGGCTGATGGCTTCGGTGATTTTCATCGTTCCTCAGGGATTGCTGAGGATGCAGGATTTTTTTCACCCCCTACTATTTGCCCAGGAGAGTGATAGGTGGCTCAATACACTTTTTCCCGTTTGGGCCTTGTGGGCCTATTCGGACAGAACTGAGGGGTTTATGAGGAGTAAGCAGCTCTCTGTGTCTTGGGCACATTGTCATGAGGTATCTCATTGCACTGCCCTGCTTGCATGTGGAATAAATACGCTTGAGAATGCTGTGTGGGGGCTGCAGGTGGTTATAAAGGGGGGCGGGCTGTATCATGCAGCTCAGATGATTGGTCTGTCCCCTGACATACTTGGTGGTAGTGGAGCTCCCGTGATTGGTCACGCCAGACGGCGCATCCCATAGTGAGATACTGAGCAAGATTTGAAAGAGAACCGGGGTTACCCTGGTAACCAAACGTTCACCTACATTAACATTTGGTTGGCTTTTTCCTCTGATAACTCAAGATCCAGATGTCCGATGACTAATATCCTTCATCTGGTTAAAAATATGAAAAATTACCAAATACATTTTGTTGACTTCTGACACACACAAACACAACACTGACAATGTGCAAAGGGGATATGACGTCATTGACCGTTGACCAAATGAAACTGACTATTACCATGATTAAGATCACGGATTCATCTCGTTTGAAAATTACAGAAAAATCCTTCCCACCGACTCTGGAAAGACATCCTCCAGGTCGTGGCTTTCATGGGGGCGGCCTCCTCCTCTCCCTTGTTCTGATCCTCTTCATCCCTTAAAGCCTGTTCCCTCTCTCTTCTCTCTCCCCCTCTCTCCCCCCTCCCCTACCCCCTCCCTTTCTCTTCTCTCCCCTATCTTTAGAAGTTTTTTTTTACCATTGTATATATACTGCATATGTATATATTGTAAGGCATCAAACTTACCTTGTACCTTGGTGCCTTTCTACATATGTAGTAAATCTGTTATGTAAATAAATGTGAACTAAAAGTGTATTCTGTCACTTATTCTAAATCCTTAATTTATATCCTGTTACTTTTTGACCCTCTTTAACTCTGTGCAAAGAAACACACTTTTAATTATAACTTTGTTGTCTTTACACAAATTACAAAAATATAGAGCAAAAGTCTAGTTTTTTAGATATTTTAATATGGAAAAGTTACATATTATTATAACTTTAAGCACAAGAAGAAGAAACACAAACCTGCAGGGACCCATACACTGGGGCCCTCCCCACCTCTTTTCAGTGGTTTGATGAGAGCTATCGCTCCATGGAAGAGAACAAAATGGTCATGAAGTTCAAAACAGCCTGGAAAGAGGAACCTCTGTTCACAGTGGGAGCAAATCATGTGCTTGTGTTGGTTTGGAGTTTAGCTATTTTAAACGCAATTTTTGGTGAGTTTGGTTTGTCTGTAATCTCTGTAAGCAATGAATTAAACATGCTACAGAGCTGCCTGGTTCTGAAACATTTGCAGTGTTAGTTCATAGAGCCATTTTCAGTGTTGCTGCTAATTGCTTCCTTGTGTCCAGCTGAATTATTTATATATTATTTTTATTTTGGTGTCAATCTTGTGTCTCAGTCAGAGGCCCAACCCTCATCAGTAGGCACGATATTTTAAAAGTGACGGGCAAAAGTCTGTTTTAGCATTGTTTTTAAAGTCAAATGAATGGATAAATTAAAGATGTTTGCTTGGCTAGGTAGCATCATGTTACTCCCAGAGGTGTGATCTCAAGTGTAAACTTAAAATAAGCCCCCTCTCAGTTGTATTTTGAGACAAAAGGCAAGTTTTAGTTAGCAATGAAAAAATATTTAATATGAACATGTTAATTGCTGTAAAACTGCATGAAGACATTATTCCTTTCTCAACTTCTAATTGATGTAAAAAATATTAGGAGTATTAAAATACATTGCATTAGCACACCACATTCAAAATAAGAAAAGAAAAAATAAGAAAGAAAAAAACTTTGTATCAATTGCTCATCAATTGCATTTAACAAGAAAATGCGTGGCACAAACAGAGCTCCTTCCCTCCTTGCCATCGTCACCTTTCCTATTTTGTGCCCAACCTGCTTTTGTCACATTCCTGGAGGTGAGATTCAGTTACTTGTATTTAAAAACTAACGGATGTATAAATCACAGGGATAAATTAACCCCACTCTGCCCTGAGGATATTTTAAACTTGTGCTGAATTCCAGTGTGTTTTTCATACTCCAGAAATGCTCCTCACTTCACTCCAGAAGATCACAATAATTTCAGTTTTGAAAAGCTTGACATGTAATTTGCACGTACAGAAGGGGACAAAAATTTTCACAGCGATTTAGTTTTTCTTTGATTAGAGGCAGAAAAGCAGTCACCCCTAAAAATGCATTTATGGAATTCCTCTCTAATCTCAATTATATCATCTCCACATGATTATGAATCTGCATGTAACCATGTTGTGAAGTTCAGATGCACAAGGATAATGCAGCTAAAATCAGCGCGTTGTTGACTGCAGTCAGTTCAGTCAGTATCAGGGCAGCCCTTGAGAGAGAATAGAAAGTGTGAGTGAGAGAGTCATCACTTCATTGCTTATTATTCTATGACAAAGTGACTGAGGGAGTACAAACAAACAAATATATACATTTAAGACGTAATATAATTACCTGTGGCCTGACAAGTGTGTTGTACAGCTCAGGAGCTGCCGCACTCATTGTTGTTGTGTAAACAGTAATTCTGGGAGAGTATCAAGACAGTAGTATTTGATCAAATATGATGCAACACAGGAACCTTATTAAAACAAGCCAGTGTTTCTTAAAAAGAGCTGTCTGGCACGCACTCAAAATTTTAAACACCCAGCTATTGCTGTTCTTTATGCTACTTGCTATGTGCTTAAGTAAGGTGTCAAACAAAGGCCTACTGACATTATTGCTGAGGAGTAAGCAAAGGGAACTGAAGCTGGTACGCACACAACTTCCCCATTTCAGCAACAAGAACAGTCACATGAGTCCTTAAATAAAAACATTTGAGTAGAATCAACAGATAACATCTTTCTTACCCATTACACACCGGATACAGCGACAAAACCTGGAGGACAACACCCTGTTACTAATCCATACATTGTCTCTGATTTTCACAATGTGCATTACAGATTTTCCAATATCGTGTGTACTTTGGTTCATACTTGCCTGATAAAGTGTATCCATGTTTATGTGATCTTGGCCAGTAGCATTTAGTGCTTTGTTGGCTGCTTCTCTAAGAAATGAAACGCATAACAAGAGTGTAATAACAGTAACAACAATACTGTGGCTGCATTCATCCAACGAGATGACTCACCTTCGCTGATCCATGGCTGGAGGACGAAGCCAGTGGTCATAGTTCGTCTCCACTCTGTACCATCTAAAAGAGGAACACAATTTTATGTTTGGATTCAGTTGCATAATCAGCCTCAAACTCAGATCCTTTATTTTGCCTACCCCCCATTCACAGGATCCAGTGGCCAGATATCAGCAGGGCCTGCTCGGTCTCTGGTGATGACAACCCCTTCCCCTGCTCGCACCCCGCCCACAATGTAATACACCCCAGTGATGATGGGGATTTTAGACAGACGCATCACTGCCTCTTGAAAGTCCTGTGCTTCCTCCAGAGTCTGCATAGATTACACACAGTTAGTTTCATTTCCTCACACAGTAAAGTCCCTCATTATACTCATTTCCATAATATGCCCACCTCCCTGACCAGCCAGCTGACTGGGGATCTCTTTAAGAGGAAAGCGGACACCACATTCTTCCACCAGTTCCACAGGTGTTCACTTCCTGATGATCGCAAACAAAAGAGAACCAATATAATCAGACTATTGCAGCCTATCTGAACAAACATGACAGCTGAGTGGAAGCACAGTCTTACCTCTCTGGTCACCAGAGACAGTAAACTTGTTAGGACTCTGTCCTGTCCACAGTCCTACATAGCCAGCAAAAGAGGTTCCACGGTAGGCCACCTGAATGGTAGTTTCAACAAATTAAAAAAAAATAAAAGGAAAATCATATTGTATCATGGAACTTCCATTGTGCACCTGCCAAAGTTTACAGACTGATGTTTGTTTCTGCATAAATTATTCTTAGCTGTTTTCTATGTATAGTTCGAGGAGGTGCAACTGCCTGCTATTCAATTTTGTAATGTTTGGAAAACATACTGTACCTCTCCATTCTTGAGGAAAACTATGTTCACAGTCAGATTCCTCAGAACAGAATGCGGATAATCAAGGTTCCTGCCGTGGTACACGCTCCCGTTTTTGTCCTGAGCTATGATGCTAGTGCAAAATCTAGGAATGCATAGAGTTTGATTGCATGCATGAGTGGACTTTCACATTAATTCTGCAATATAGAAACTGTGGGCCTCTGCATAGTACTTGTGTTTCAACTACGAAGTTGTAAGTAGATTTAAAATCATACGTACGCAGATATTTCATAGGCAAAGTTAAGCATGATGATATCTGAAATGTTTCCTCCCAGGTTTGAAGCCATGCCATGGATCTCCCCTGCATAAGGCTGAGGAATGTACTTTTCCAAGGCCGCCACAATTGGTGCAATTGCATGATGAACCCATTTTGGAACTGTAGTGCTGACAAAAACAAACAAACAAAAACAATAAATAAAAACATGTCTGTGAACAATCACTGTCAGCAAACATTGGAAGATTAACACAGTAACAAAGTCCAGAAGTCCATTAGTCCAGAAGTTTATTTAACTGCTCGTTAAAGGCTGGCATAACGTGTAGTATATTAAGTTAATATTATGTTAGCTTGTTGGCTCTCTATTAGAATTATATATTTTAGCTACATGAACATAGTTCAACCTCTTCTTGTTTACCACAGATGAAAATGTATTAGACAGTAAAACCATGTCATCTTCGGTCTGTTAGTTACCCAAGAATTTTCATATTTCTATCCTGATAACCTTATTTTATGAATCATATACTCATATACTACTTCAATACATTAGCTGTGCACTACTCATAACTAATTGCTAACCTCTGCACATCTGGTAAACAGCATTTCCGGGTAATAGAGCACTTTAAAGAAAGATAAACTCACTATCATTACTTCAACAGTATAATTAACTACATGGTAGCCAAACAGAGCTTCTGGAAAACTTACTCAATGACCTCTGCGCCGGCTTTCTTCAGGTAGTCTACGTCGAAGACTTTCAGCAGAGGTGCCCATCGCACTTCTGGATCTTCATCCAAGCTGATATTCACGGTAGGTGGCGCGAACTCTGCTTGACACAGCACTACCAGCACGAGACCGAGCAGCACCACCGCACCCCGCACCATCTTGACCGACCAAGTCCGAGAGATCCAGAGCCTGGCGCTGGTCACAGCGGAGTTCCTCTGCTTGTCTGGAGCTGTAAACAAAGCACAAAACTGAGACTTCCGTTCCGAGATTTTCATAATAAAAGCCGGTCGATACGCTGGTCACTTCACACAAACTCGTAGCTTTCTAAACCAATTGGTTTTAACTTTTAAAAGTTTTTTTTGTCTTACCAATATGCACCTTTACTCTCAGTTCATTCTGCATACGAATTAAGTTCCACAAGTGAGGCACTAAAAGTACAATGGTGAGTTGATAATACCAATAATAATCATTTTATTATTGTCATAGTTCAAATAGAAGTAGTAGTAGTAGCCCAGTAGTGGTATCTTTATTATTTTTATTATTATTATTATTAGTAGTAGTAGCAGTAGTAGTAGTAGTAGTAGTAGTGATAGTAGTAGTAGTAGTATGACATTTATGATAAGTGGAAGTAGTAAAAGTACTATAAGTAGTGGTAGCAGTTGTGGGAAGTGACTCATTTTCTCAAGTACTGCAAAGTACAATTTCTAGGAATATTTCCTGAATATTTCCGTTTTATGTCCTTCAAACTAGTTTAGAGTCAAATGTTGTACTTTTGGCTTACAATTATTAACCAGCTATATATATATATGCATATACATACAAAATACATAGAGAATGACACAGGAAGTCATTTACTGAAATCAGAGGAACTGAAGTTGAAAGAGGAACTATTTTGTTTGTTGTGGACTTGATATGATGTGTTGTTGAGACCCTGCCATGATTTTCCTGCAAACATGGAGTCTCACCATAAGTGGGCTTTTGATATGGGCAATGAAATTTGTAGAAAGAAAAAGCTTCCTCTCATCTCCTCAAGAAAACTAAGGACAGCTGCTTTGTATGTAGGTTTGTCAGGTCTATGATGCCCTCTGATGGACAACACTGAAATGTAATACACCTCTTCAGTGTGGAATGGAGATTAATATTACAATGGAAAGCAATTCATTCTCAAAACAATTATCATTTAACACGACTTTGTCATTTGATTATGACACAGTGAAAGGATGCATACAAAGCAAATACAAATAACACTGGATTGTATTTCACTTTATTTCCGTTCTCTATATAAATCTTATATGAGCACTCATTCTAGAGTCAAAATAGTGCTATTTTACATTTTACAAAAACATGCATTTTTGGAAGAAATATTCCTATTTATCTTTAATTCTGTATAATGCACAAAATACATATATTATTGCAAATCTTTCTGCATCAGAAGAATTATGATCGGATGGTGTGCATTTCCAGGTCAATGACTCCTGTATAGTATAAGAGGTTGATTATCCAGTAGTTATGTGCTCAACTTCCAATAGGCATAATACACAAAGGTATGAGTTAACAAAGGACAAATGACCTTCATTCTCTGAGTGCTTCCTGGAAGATTGCCTGCAGGGAACCTGTGCCACCCCACACACTGAGGAAACCGTCAGCAGTTTGAATAAAATGCAGTTCGGCCAGTTATATGGCCAATAAGTGAAAAATGTCTGCAGGCTGTTTAGAGTTGTTACTGAAGGTCAAAAAAACTTATGTACAATACTTAATAATTTGTTGTATGTTAATACACTGCCCATGGACAGTTCTGTGATCCATGATAGCACTTAGTATCCAGCTGCAGCTCCCCATGACTGACACACACACACACACACACACACACACACACACACACACACACACACACACACACACACACACACCCATGTGATGCTGCGACTGATCATTTTGTGTTTGATGACTAGAAAATTGTAATTCTTTGGATTAAAAAACAAAAATCCCCAAAATGTGGATTTTTTTTGTAGGCTGCAACGTGGCTTGCAAGTCTACAATACCAACACACGAATGTGTTATGTAATGCCTTCATGAAAAGCTCATTTTGCATGTGTAATACAATGTTTGAAAGTATTAGTTGTTATAAGTAACATTTTGTTGTTATAATTACATTTGATACTATGTAGTGATGGTGAGATGAAGCTTCAAGGAACACTGAACCATTCCAGCAAAGTAGAAAAAGTTCATTTCATGGTGCTTCATATTAATGCTACAAGTCCTGGCCAGAATGTGGGCAATTACAAATTAAATATTAGGGTAATTAGTGTATAAGCAATCAAAATATATTTTATATGCATCAAATGTAAAAATATCAGTCAAGTAAGGCTCAAGATCTATGCATTAACTTAAAGCTCTCATTTCCCTGCTGAAGACTTTACAGCTGGTTTGATGCCTTCCCCCGAAAGTCCAGGTTATCAAAAACTGCTTTCATCCTCGACGCAAACTTGTCAAATGACATGATGAATCCAGACTGATTTGCATACACAGCCTTTGCCCAAGCCAAAGCTCTCCCTCTTAAAAATCACATACTGTACCTTTGACAGGTCCGACGGAAAAGTAAGGGGCCGTTGCTAAAAAAAAAACATGGTGCACTGCTTTGAGAATGCTTCAGGATTTGTGGCATAGGACTCACTTGGCGGTGGAGATACTGGAGCAGGTGTCTATGGAGCTGGCTGGGCAGATGAGGCTGGCGGAGAGAACAAAGCATTGAGCATGGTGACTTGGAGAGATTGGTTATCTGGTTTACCATGGCTTGGTTATTTTCCGAGAGAGTCTGGAGGAACTGGCCATGCTGTCCCAGTAATACTCCTTGATTAGTGATTGCTTTTTGAAGGGCGGAATAGCTTAAAGCTGTGTCTGCTGGGTCCATAGTGGCCAGATTGTTTCAGACCCAAAATACAGAACACAGACCAGGCAACAGGTAACAGTTGCAAGGTAGTTTTATTGTGACTGGAGATGATTAGGGGCTGGGATCCAGGCTGACGCTTGGGTGACACAGATGGATCACAGGCAGACGGAGTGGAACAGGGAAGCAGGTCCCAACTGGAAACTTGCAAAGGTATTTTGGCTGGGTGAGGCTGGACTGGGCTGAGCACGGAGCAAAGAATATGAAGCACAGGGAAACCAAAGTTAGTCAAACAAAAAGTGATACTGGGAAACTAAACTTGATGGGTCAGCGAAGAGGACACAGCATCTGTACCACGAGGGAGACCGAACAACCTGGCAGACACTGAAAGGTTAGAGCCGGTGTTTAAATACTGCAGCAAGTTGTAGAGTTGATTGGCTGATGAGTTGCAGGTGCTCAAGTAAATTGGTGGGAACCAGGACTAGGAAGCCACACCCAGCAGAGACACACATATACACACACACAGGCAGGGAGAAAGACAAAACCAGGAACGAACAAACACACAAGGAAAGGGGAAATGGAGGAGAACACAGGGAATGAGCGTGAGAAAAGCTTTAATCCTAACACTGTACTGTACGACATGATGTAACTCATTGTATTAGGGTGTTGACAGGAGCTTCCGCATCAGGTTCCTCTGAGAGCTTCTTGTCCTCAGCTAGTCCTGCGTCTGGATTAATGGATGTTTTTGGACGTTCCCCCTTAGGGTCATCCATTTCTTTGATGAGCACTCACTAAGTATTTTGAGCCTTATGAGAAATCAGCCTCACAGCAATGACAATTCTCCCCGCTGCCTCATTCACAGTGCACACACTGTTCTCACCAGCAGTCACCATGGAGGCCATGTCCACACTCATTAGTTCCACAGTTATCCCAACCATTATGACCTTGGTGACACCCAGTTTTAGTCAGAGATTTATTTGCCTGCTTCTCAGTAACAAGGTCATTCTTTTGATGCTATCACATTCGTATGGTGTGTTCCTTCTTGGAAGCCAGTCTTTATCTCATGACAATGTTTTTCGCTGCCTCTTTTACACTGGGGTCACTGTTTTCTGCAAGAGCCATCATGGTAGCCACTTCAAGCAGGGAGGCTCCAGCAAGACCACATCCTGCCAGTTAGTAGAAGATACATTCAGATAACATTGAGAACCAAGTGAAGATGACAGAAAACAAACAATATCATGCGTCATGTCGGTAATCTTTGCGCTCATGTGGGATTTAAACCTACATTACGCATCACTTGGGGGCAGCAGAAGCAAGCTGTAAAAATACCATTGTTATGTTTTTACCATATGAAGTTTATGAATTTGTAAACTTGTAACTTCTGAGCGGCTTATTTATATAGATACATCTAGCTGATACAAGCAACATTAGCATCCATTTTGAGTGGTGTTTCTGTCCACCTCACAAATGTAACTCCAATATTGTAACTCCTTTTAGTTCTGGTCTGGTTCCACCAGTTCATGAGAGAAATATCTGGCTCCACTGTGTTAACTTTGTCTGTTTGGTGTGTAGCCCATCACCACACATGTCGTTTTTCGCTAAAAACAACCGGTTGCTGCAGGTGGAAACAAGCTTGATGGGTGTGGTGAGAGTGAAGCAAAAATAATAAAGCTGGCTTCAACACCTTCACGTTTGTGCCATTTGTACCTTGCTTTTATTTTTCATTGTTTTTAAAGAACCTATGCATTGTGCATGCTTTTCCATTTAAAATTTCTAAATCACACTATTATATATTAATATATATATTAATTGTGTTTACCCGTGGTTCTCAAACACTGCTCTTTGTTATTGCCGTGTTCACAAAAAAAGATCAAAACTCCATAAACATATTTGGGAATAAAATACTGACAATATTATGAGCAGCTTTAAGTTGTTACTGGCATTTTTCCAGTTGGGATCCCTGAAGGCAACATCTTATCAGTTGTAATCTCATAGACCAGGCCCACTGGTTTTTAAATGACAGCTAGGAGCAGTGAAAGTCCACAAGATGGTGCCAGTGCTACATATTGGAGCTCATCAGGACTGTCAGGAGGCCTGATGAAAATAAAACCTCAAGATAAATACCATGTTGGAATTGTTTCACTGATCTGCAGACCAAATTACAAAATACTGTTGTGATTACAAGAAAAGAAAACTGTCATTTCTACATTTCTCAGGGAAGCATGGTGGGTGGTAAGTGGTGCATGACATATGCCTTTTTGTTTTCACTATTACTACAACTACAGCAGTGTTACCACCCAGGAAACATCTCACAAACAAGCAACAGAAGGTTAAGGCAGACTGATCATCCATATCATTAAATATGAAAGTAAATCAAAGACTTACAGTTCTTGCCCCCACAACCTCAAATACCGTTTCCATCCACTGTGGTGTTCTCAAGTTGCCAGACACTTTCTGCTCCTACCCAGCACACTTTGCTGTCATACAGTAGACAAACCATATCAGTACACCAACTGTATGTGTATGGGAGAGAAATTTCTAAACCACACTAAACCACGATGAAGTAAAATTCAGTGAATCTGTAGGTTATGTCTACATTTTTAAAGAAAGAATAATTTATCTCAGGTGAATGAACTGAAGTTCAGTTTTCATCAGTGTATCTTACACTCATGACAGTATTTAATAAATAAAATCACTTCTTCGATTACCCCAGTTGTGACAGGCTAAAAGTAGCACTAATAGAAAATAAATAAAAATAGTGAAATAAATTTATAAATGTGAGTTTTAGCCAAAGTTCACTCCACATAAATCCTTAGAAATGCTTTAGAAGTTGAAATGTTTACAGCCTGTAATCTAAGACATGCTATTGATTTACAGAGGCACTGCTGCTTTATGGGTTATGTAAGTGTTATGTAAGTATGTGTTGTTATGAGGAGCTGTCAGGTTGGCTGGCTGCAACACGTTTAAGCCATCAGGCAGAGAAAAACAAATTCCACGGGAGGAAAGCTTTATTAATATTTTAATATATATCAATAATACTTTATATACAAAATATGTACAACAAACAACCTTGTGTTACATTTCAAAATAAAAATCCCAAGTACCTCTGTCTATACAAAACTATTATTTTTGTTTGAACTTTACATTCACTCTCTTTGCCACAGACACAACATTTAAAGCAAATACATTTAAACACCTGCCGTCGTTGTGTCTGCATTAAACGAGTAAAGGCAACAGCATGAGCTAAGATCAGGCCTTAACTTGACCGGGAATTTTTGGGCAAGATGCAAATCGGGCTGAGCACGATGCGATATACTGTACACGTTCTATCGGCGTACAGCGAAACACTATGTCAACCTTCCTCTGGTAGCGATGCAAATACACTCAGCGGGTCACGTATCAAAAATAGAGATGTATGAGTAGTATAAACAAAAATTATTACAAGACATTACTTCACAGGATCTCCATCTAGATGCACAAATAGTCATGACTCACAAATTAAATCTTAAAAGCACGTATGGCCACTTCACTCCTCAACAGACATGAGTGACACACCTCGCACGACAACGCCCTGAATTCTTTGAACATCACAAACACTTGTGTTCATTTAGCTCCAAAGTAACTGAAGGGTGAAAGAAGTAAATGTCTCTTGTTGTGAGCCAAACATTTTTTTTTTGTTTTTTGGTAACATTCTAGTCTAAACAATGTTTTCGTTGCAGTTACAGGAGCGACAAACACTGAAGGTAGATCCTCTGTTCACAGATCTACAGCAGGTAATAACAATTAGAGCAGCATCTACAAGGGGCTTTTGTTCAATCTTTACATTCATTACAGACTGGTGTGTGTGCAAAAAAGTAGGTCCAAATAATTTTTTTGAGGGAGGTGAGGTTGGGGGGATCTGCGCCTTACATTCTGGGTTTACTTCTGACATTCAACAATGAGCACGGAGAACACGGACCATGCTAAAAAAAAACAAAAAACGACTCATCGCCTTTAAACTGACCATCTTCCCAACCATGTAAAAGGTAATATATGAGCCTTTGCATGGACACTGCAGGTTTTCCCCCAAAAGTCCCATTTCAAAGTGATAGAAGCTGATGATATATGGTGGTGACTGTTTGGGGTTCTTTGCTGGGGTCAGTGTTCTGATGCGACAAACAATGGCTGTGGTTTGTAGGGAGACCAGTGCGTTTGTTTGTTTTAAGTCTTTTCAGCGGGTCAACCATCTAACCCTGTTCAACATTCGGAGGGCAAGCTTCCAACAGAAACACGTCTGTTTAGTCTTTGGTTTCCAAGTTCAAAGGGGGGACCTGCTTTAAAGCTTTGTGAAGAGCAGGGGAGTCCATGGCGGTGTGATGGGGAACCGGGGACCCTGCTCTTGGAGACATCACCAGGGATGAGGGAAGAGTCTCTGAGGGCAAGCTCACTGCAGAGCCACTCATGCCTGGGTACATAACTGGCATGCCCCCGGGGTACCAGCATTTCTCCAGCATGGGCAGATACGCTGCGGCCGCTGCAGCGGCGGGGGGTATGAGGTAGAAGGGGAGGCAAAACGGGGGCTGGTTGGATGAGAAGCTGATGTAGCTGCCAGAGCCTCCTGCCCCGTGAGCGGAGAGAATCTCATCCTCTGAGGAGTCAGACCTTGACTTCTTGGCTCGAGGCTCATCACCCTCCTGCTTGATGGCGCCGGCAGTGTGCTCAGACAGGGAATGCTTGAGCTCCCCCTCCCTTGCATGTCTTTCTGACCACTGGGTTTTGGGATCACGCTTGTCGTGTTCTCCCCCATACCCGCTGTCAGTGTCTGTGTCACTGCCGCTTTGCTCCCCTGTCCCATGGGGGTAAGTCCTTTGAATAACAGGAACACAGTTCTTAGCGGGGCCCTCAGAGGCCCTCAGTGGCTGTCCAGCGGGTTTTTCCAGTTTCTCTGAAGCTTGAGGGATGGACTCTTCTGGGTGTAGGCTGCTTTGATGCTGCAGGACCTCAGCTGCTACTTTATGGATGTGGCTGATAACATTGGAAGGGCTCAGGTCCCTCCTGCTTTCTTGGCTGGCCAGATAGTGGAGGACCTCTTTTGCACACAAGTGAAAGCCGGAGCGGAACATCTCCTCGCTGTTCTCCGCACCATCACCTCCATGATCACCTGGTAGTTTAAAAAAACAGTGTTAAAAACCATTTTCTCTGCAGTTTTACTGCAATAAGTTCTGATGAGTGCAGCAGATTACAGACGGCCCAGTCTGTTGATGCCTCGTGTAAAACATCTGTTTATGTTTCACGTCTACAACACAACATCAAACTTACTTATTTGCAGGTCCTTCTGCAGAGCGATAATTTTCTGTTGCTGTTGCTCCAGGAGAGCACTCAGGGCTTTCACATGCTTGAGAGTGAGTTCCAGCACCACGGCTTTCTCCAAATGACCCAGCGTCTAAAACAGGAAGACCTTCGATAAGCATGTTGATCTTTCTTATGTAACACATTCTGCAGCTGAACAGAGGACATGCCTCGCACACCCGGGAAGTCATGCAATCCACGTACACACACATATTTCTCAATGATAAATTAAAATCTAAAATATTGTTAGAATTTAAACAATAAAATTACAAAATTGAATAAAAATATATCAACATTTGTTCATTTCTTCTCTCCTCCTAAAATCCCAAACATTATTTTTTGAGAATCCCTGAACTTAATCCAAAGTCTGGAGCAAACAGCAAAACCATGTGGCGTCTCAGATTCTCTGGCTGTTCACAGACATGCCATATGTAGAAGATAATACTCACTGTAAGCTTAAGATGTTCTGGCAACAAATCCTTCAGCTGGGCAATGCATTCGTTGATTCTGTCACGTCTTTTCTTTTCGATCAGTCGGTGTGGCAACTTGTATGTCTCCTGGAGAGGGTTGAAATGTTGTCAGTGAAATCCACGCTGCTCAGTTTGAACTGCAAGAATATTGTGCATTTTAACTTTCATTTATTTACCTTGCTTTCATCCCCGCGCTTCATGCCCCTCCTGGGTTTGTACACATAGATGGGAAAATTTCTTTGGAGAAAAGACAAAATTAGTTAGTCTTAAATTTGGTTAGGGTTCAGTATAAAGTGCTTTATATCGTATTATAGAATAGAATAGTAGACAACAAAACAAAATTTTCCTTTACCCCGGCATGTCTGCTATATCCAGTGATGGGTGTTTTGGTACACAGGGAGGTGGTTGCGCACTAGTAATCCTCTCCATGTCGTTTAACTGCAAAACCCGAATAAATAACTTCAAAAAGCCTTCAAATCGGTCCAAACGTGTTTCTGCAATCGCGCCTCAAAACGAGAAAAAGTCTCATAAAAATAAAAATAAACGAATCAAAAAGTATCTCCTATTATCCAGTGTATTTGTGTTCCCGCTGTGAGCTGGAGTTGAGCACGGTGCAGCGTTGTCACCCTGAGGTCCGGACTCGGTAGTAGTCTATGTATGTCTAGGGAGGCTCCACGCCCGGCTGAATGTGTGAGCGCTGAGGTGGGTTTTGACTACGTGTTAAATAAACCCTGTGACTACAGGCACGTCTCTCGGCAAGAGACACAGACTCGACTCCGTCACATGAGCCTCACGTGTTGGACGGCGCTTTCAACTCCTCACCCTCCCCACGCATCGCGCACGCGCGCACGCGCACACACTCACACACCGACACACACACACGCTCGCGCACACACACACACCTCCTCCCCCCTCCCTGCTGCTCGAGTACAACCCATTTCTGTAGTACTCCTCCACTGGGGCCGAGTCCCGTGTACCACCATGCTCTTGTTTGCAGAGCGGACCGTGTTTACGAGACAGAAAGTAGAGCAACAGTTCGCCCGTTATCAGTTTGGCAGTAAATTTGCAAATATGGCAAACTCTATATTACACTGTACAATAATAACTGAAAACACTGTAGCCTCTGGAGAGACAAACCACAATAATAAGAAGATAGATTATGTTTCTACAGCCATTAGCTAAAGAGCTGTATGTTCATACAGAGCAATGATGTGATTTTAAGTCGAGTGGTAAAAAGTCAGAAAGTCAATCCTGTGTCACAGGAAAAAAAATTAACCTATTACTGCCTATTGCTATAGAGTAATAGGCACACTAGTCCAGAAATCGTTTTTATTAAGTGAATGACAGAACAACTAGCCAATAAAACAATCATAACAATAACAATAACAATAAAATAATAACAATTGCTCTGCTATAAACATTTATAAACAATGTTTATTTATATATTTACAATTTAATTCTTTAATTATTTGCGTTTACACGTTTGTAATTTTATATATATATATATATATATATATATATATATATATATGTGTGTGTGTGTGTGTGTGTGTGGTATATTGGTATATTTACATCTATCTGTGTTTATTTACACAGTTTACACACACACACACACACACACACACACACACACACATATGTATATAATATAATAATATATATAAGTTTATATTATATAATAGTCTGCAGGCGAAACACATCATGACATAATAATAATAAAAGCAAACATTACAGTTACGTTAATTAACTGAAGTCTTTCATTGCCGTCGATGAGGGAGTTACTTCTAATATTCCCATTCCGTGGCCTGGCATGTGTCACGCGCTCAGTGTGTACACCGTGTAATTTCATACTGTACCAACTTGCTGCGCGGCACGTGCACCGGCGGTGGGATGACACTGTCACTGAAGCGGAACGTTTTTTTGTTTTTTTTTTATACCGGCTGCTGTACTGATACCGTTAAGCCTGCTTGTACCTAACGGGATGTCACGTTGCGCTCCTCATGGTCTGGAGAGAGCCGGGGAGCAGATCCTTGCCGGTGACGTCACGCGCGCAGACAAACGAGATTGCCCGACTGGTCGGTCGGTTCCACCCGCCGACGTCCCGAAGCAGCCAGAGACTATAGATAGAAACAGCTTCAAAACAACGGAGCTCCAGGCCGGAAACGAAGGAGCGGGAAAGGGGTTTCTGTCCACACTTGTTCTAGATACTGATAAGACGGTGGATAAAATGAAACTGTTGGCTCTGACACATCTTTCTGCTTTATTTTGTTCTGGGGAAAGAAGTCACAGAAAGAAATTACAGTGAGGGGCCTTGCTTTTCCCACGCGTTTATTTTTTTTTATCAGACCAAAGAGATGACTACCATAAAGTGTCTTTCTTTCTTTCTTAATAGGTAATAATAAATGCAAATGTAACATGTTGACCTAAATTAACATTATAATGGTGTTGCTGCAAGACAAGCCAGAGACCTGCATCTGAAATATTTGTCCCAAGAGTTCAGTGGTGGAAGATTTAAGTAAAACTATGTTTAAATTGCTAAATTATGTTCTATTAAAAGTGAAACTCTTCAATTAAAACATTCACTTAGGTATTATCAACAAAATGTAAAAAAATAAAATTGGATTATTATTATTAATGTATAAATGGGGCCTATGTAACCTGAATAGCATATGTTTGTTGGTTTCAGACATACAGGTTTCCTGTTGACAGATCATTTTTCTGAAAGCTGAAAGATTAACGCAGGACATGGCTTAGTTGAATTTATGAACTGGAAAACACTGGCTTAAATAAGTGTATTTGGCTCGTGTGGAAGATTCTGTATATTTTCAGTATTGGTATTTATAGTTGTAACTGAAAGTCACTTACGGTATACACACTGAACCTGATTTTCCTTCCTGCCAAGTATAATGTGTGTTTATAATGTCTGCATATATTATGGCATATATATTAGTATGGTTTATGGCTTATATAGCTACTTAACTGAAAATAGTACTACACCAGTATTAACAGAAATCACACACAGTCATTTTAGATGCACTGATCACTGAGTGTGTGTATGAGTGTACTCAGTGTACGAGGGTGTAGAAATGCAAACATACTAATGGTTTACTTTGTATGGATATTTTCTGATAATAATCTTAAAATATTGCTGCAACAATAAACAAACAGCACAGGAAGTAAAGGATAATTACATCAATTTTAATAAATAATTCTACTTTAATATACAAATTGACAGTGGTTAGATTTTTAATTAATCTTAACATTCATTTTGAGTAACAGTTTTTTTTCTCCATCTCTTTTTCTATACAAAAGCAAAGGTAAGCAACAAACTTTATGTACACAGAGTAGTCAAAAAAAAAAAAAAAAGAGAGAGAGAATTCTAAAAGTAGCATGAAAACGAACCAATACATTTTATGAGCATGAGCAGAAAAGTTAGTGACTCTGCACAAGCAGACTTTAAATGGGAACAACAGGCACAAATGGAACATGTTTGCTGCAAAACATGAGAAATTATCCGAATGATGTTTATTAAAGTAAAAGTTACGCAACTCCTGAGCGAATTGTAAAAGCATGAGTGGAATTATACAGTATATTTGACACACAGGTCAAACATTCTAAATGTCCTTTAGAACAAAATTAAATAAGAAAGCAAATTTATCATAAAATAAGTTAGCAGTGAGATATGACACCACTGGATTTACACAGGTGAAAGAAAACTATCTGCATATATTGCCCTCACACAATATACTATCTCTATCAAGTGCAGTTGACACTCAAGAAGTATGCACATTTTCAAGAAATAAAAGAAAGGTAAAATTGAGAAGACCCGCTTATTGAATATTTTCTATATTTGCGTAAGTAAAGACAACCAGCGACTCCCTATTTTATCCAGTGACGGTTAAGTACAAACAAAATGTTGGCCCACGCTTTTAAGTAAGACATGACTGATGGAACTTAAATCCACACACCAATGAGGTTGCATATTTAAGTTAATATATTGCACAACATACAAAAATAAGACATTTAATACTGCTCATTATGCCAGAAATATAAATAGAAAACATTAAAATAAAATAAACAATGAAAAACAAATGAGTCTAATTCCTCCTGTCCAGTCAGCTCCATCGTGTTTCAAGTTCAACCAGTAAAGGCCATGTGTTGAGAAATCCAATTTATTTCTACATAGAAAACATTTGGCACAAATTCCAACTGAGCTGAACAGAATGAGGTGGGTGAATGTTACTGTTTGGAGTAACACGTGCGTGGGATAGAGCTACACATCGTCTTATGACTACCTATGTTACAGTGTTTCCCTACCGTTATAAGTTAAGTGCACACTCAGTGCAGAATACGTGATGTGCAGCCTCTGAGAGACTGCACGCCCCGTCCAGACACACGGTCGATGCTGAACTGCTTCAGAGCCACGTAAGTTGACCTTATGCCGGCTGCTGGGGGTTGACGTTCATGTGTTGAGGGTGTCCCAACAGGCCAATCCGCTGCTTCTGCTTCCTCTGTTCTGTCATCTGAAGACCACAGACAAGAGATTTCTTTTTAAAAAATCATTCCACCTTGCACCTCTGATGGTTCACACATCTTCAACTGTATATGCTGACAGCCTCTCTGGTCTATATGATCTTCATTGATTCATTCTTTCATATCACTTTACAGAAACTAACGAATGCTGCACAGACGCTGCACACTGCTGAACTGAAACATGTTCTTCTGAAATCCTGCCGGCCTTGTCGCTCACATTAGTGCGTCTTCTGACGAAAGCAACAGAATACATGCTACTAATACTGAAACTCAGTCAAAAGAAATTTCAGAGATCAAGCAAAGCACATGAGTCATAACACAGGTGTTAACCTTTATACCAACAGGAACAAGAATGGGTTTTCTGCGAAGAATTAACTTTAATTAACATAATGTAGTGATTTGCACCTCAACACTGAAACACAACAACATTAAAAGTGAGACGACCAAGTGGTCTTATAATGAGTGTTGCAGGAGATATAATTCTGTGTAGAGGGACGTAGTAGAGAAAAATATCATTAAAACACATTAGGCTGACAGTTCAAACTCATGAGCAGAATGCTGGCATTTTATACACTGCAATTTTGGAATTGCTTTGGATTGACACAAAACAGAGACGACTTGTAGCACAACTTTTCAGCTTGTGTTTTACTCTGAATGAAATTTCCTCCTGAAAAAGAGAATTCAGATGAATGAACCTTTTACGCATCTGAACCAAACCTCTTTGAACCGTTTCTGAATAAAATAAGTCAAAGCAGGCGATGCAAACATTGAATCTGGAGTGAAATGTGAAATGTGAAGAGTGAAATGTTACGATGTCCTTCGCGGATTTCAGGAACACAATAATCATTTCCCCCCCTGTCTGGGTCAAAATGTCTCGGTAACATTCACTTCCTCACAGATAGTTCTCATTTCAAGGGTAAAGACATTTCTTACAATTGTGTTTACTAGAAACAGTGGATTGCAGCCATTGTGCAATTTTTGCAGCTGTTAAATGCAATATCAGTAGAATGTATTCTTCCACAAGTTAGTAGCATTTAAATCTTAATCACTGCAGAAATGGTCTTTACTTCAGTCTACTCAAAAATAATTATTTTAAAGGAAAATGTATGATTCTATGCTCCGCTAAATATTGAGAAAGACTTTATCTGGTAAACAAACACTCAATAACTAGATAACAAAAAAAAAACTCCAATCTTAGTCAAAAGGTCAATAATTAGGTCCATATAAACTAAAGATAGGTTGTTGCTCAATGATGAAAATAAAATCTGGCTGACAGGCTCATGAGCCGTGTTGTGAACTATGACTCATCACCTTTTGCATTTAGTAAGCTCTG
Source organism: Seriola lalandi dorsalis (assembly GCF_002814215.2). Taxonomy (NCBI): domain Eukaryota; kingdom Metazoa; phylum Chordata; class Actinopteri; order Carangiformes; family Carangidae; genus Seriola; species Seriola lalandi. The sequence continues at coordinate 311,162 of NW_019524722.1, read as the reverse complement.
CATCTAAAGGGCAACTAGCAGCAAACAAACAAACCCCGAGCAACGCCTGCTGTCCACAGCTATAGAGAAACCTCTCTTGCTTTTCATGGTTTCGCCATGATGAAGTCAGAGCCTTCAAAGTCTTTGTCTCTGTCAGCGTTTCACTTCAGTTCAACCAACCTGTTCTTTGAGCTCAGTCAGCTGGCCCGAGAGGTTGGACACCAATTTCATGGTGGACTCCAGTTTCTCCTGCAGGTTTCTGATCTCGTTCTGCTCCCCGTCTGCATCGCTGCTGACCAGGGACATGGCCCGCATCCGTGGGAACCAGTCCAAGTTGTGTTCCTGGTAAAGACAAATCTGGATGGTTAGGGCTATTACATCAAAACACAATGAAACTGATTTATTACATCCATGTTGGCACTTTCTTAAATCTGCTTTAATTTTTTTGTTCCTAATATAATTACTTAAATAAACTAGTATCATTTTTATCTTGCTTCACACATTAAAACACTTATAGCACCAAGTGTGTACGACTGCCAAGCCCAATTTGATTTGTGTTTTTCATCATCATCATCATAAGCCCTGTTTTGTCTCTCTGGCTGTGTGCAGTGATTTGAAGCCTACTATAAAAGCGGATTCAAACTAATCATGAGGGACTTTCCATATTAGAATCACATGGGGTATGAGGGCATTCTTGAAATCACTTGCAACAGGCAGTTCACTTATCGGTGATATGTTTCCATCACGTCGAGTCTTACCATGCACATGAAAAAAGTGGCGAACTGAAGAAAAATCTCTAAACGAAGTTGGAGGAACTTTCTCATTTGATTATACACACATGGCCTCACATGTAACAGTGAGATAAACGCACAACTCTTGAATGCTCCTGAGAGCCACAGACAGTGACTCACAGGAGCAGCGGGGTGGAGGGTTACACTGTAGAGTACACCGTTGAAATATTGGCTGTGGCAGTGATTTCTCCCGAGAAGAAGTTACTATACAATATCTCCTGGTATGAAAGAGACCTTTGACACGTACTCGTGGCACACAGGTGTCAGCAGCACTCAAGAAACACTACGATTCAAAGTGTAGATTTTATCAGTTCTTTCATGTTTCTGAAGTAACTAACTGTTGCAAAGTCAAAATGAAAGACGCTATTATCCGAAAAAGGTATTTCAAGAGCAGATTCTTTGATACGTTGTTTGCCAATCTGAACCCGTTATTTGACACATTTGCAGCTGAGGGCTGAAGTGTTGAAGTTTGACATACTGTGTGCACAAATTTGTTAAATGCAGGTGATGGAAATCAGAATACACTGATGAGCCTCTATTAACTGTGAGATGTGTGTGAGGCGATTATTCAAAAAGGTATGATTTCTAGTTGGAGTTTCTATGTTTCATAAAATAAGTATAGTCCTTAAGATTTTGACAAAATCATATGCATGTTTTTGATACTATATATGTTTGACACTTTTTTCAGCAATAGCCATTTAAAGACCTTTTCCAATGAAAAATTTACCGTGTTAATATGTCCATATGTTGTTTTTACAGAAGACATATCATGGGCGAAATCAGCAGTCATTGCCATGACTCAGTATTTTCTCCTTGGAACTGCAGTCAACCGATTAAAATCTCAGATTCAGACCACCAGGGTTTCATATGTCACATACCTAAGGAACCAATCCTGTCATCCTGCGGGGGCAGGGCACAATAAACTCAAAATCTTGTCAGTACAGAGAGAGTTTGCACAACCACTAACACTGTGTCAGGCACTGTCAGTTACAAGCTAACAAACGACATAAACAAATAAAAGATGCTAACTACGCTAACCGTTCTGATACGTCTGCTAGTATCTGATTTTGGTCACAACAAACTCCTCATCCGAGTCTGCGTCTGACTGAGGCTCAAACATGTGGTTGAGTCTCTCTGATGTTTCCTCCGCTAACCATCTTGATACACTGCTCTTTCAACAGTTACCGCGTGATCATACGAGTTTACATTAGCACAGACACTAACATTATATCTGCCACGGCCAGTTACAAGCTAACAAACCACTACGCTTATTGCTCCGATACTTCTTCCAGTTGCTTATTTTGGAGCACAACAAACTCATCAAACTGTCTGAGTCTGACTGAGGCTCAAACATGTGGCTGAAAGTCTCTGTGATATTTCCTCTGCTAATCATATTGATACTTTCTGCTCTTTCACCTGTCAACCTAGCACAAGCGGCAGTGGTGGGTGGGGCACAAAGCCTGATCCAGAATTTCTCAATGAGGAAGTGTGGAAATGAGATGTGCTTCCAGTCCAGGTTTTCAATTTTTTTTCACTTTTTATGTGGGGAAAACCATGTTAACAAAATATTAAATCATAGCAGAGTATTTTCACATAGTTTAAAACATGTCTGGAGAGAAACTTCAATACTTTTACATGACGTAATTACACCTTTATATAGTAGTTTTCATTGACTGCCCTTCCCTGTGTTGGATTCAAATTGCCTTTATACAAACCAGGGATTCATAAGAAAGATGCAGCATGTATCATTACTTTTTACTGTTCGCTATCTCAACACTGTAGCGAGGCTGTTTAAAGTTATAACCAATGCCAATGCAAAATGAAAAGCATTCAACTTTGAAACACTGGGCAGCTTTTATTGTGTGCAGTCACAGGAAACGCAATGTATTTGGCACAGAGGTTTTTTGTGTATCAAAAAAATGCTTTGAAAAAAACAATCGTCATTTGTCAGTGGATCAGTTGACTGATTTCCTCATTTAAACAACATGTTGTTTGGCTGAACTATAAAAAGACACATCAGTTGATCTCCTGATGTGTGTCTGACAATGTAGCTGCTCATCAAGTGTTCGCTGTCTGAGGGCAGCAGCAACCATGTGTCACCAAATTAACCCGGACTGAAATCTTAAGGATTATAACTTTAAGGAAAAGTAATAGCGTTTTTTAAAAGGTATTAGAAAATAAAAGTGGTACTGGTTAATATAATTATCATAAATAAGTGTTAAGGGTATGTATAATATGAAAAAATGTATTTTAGTGACTGTGTTACAATGTAAGTGTATACATGCAACAGTGACAGAGACTTGAACCCACCTCAGGGCTTGTTGTGTTCAAACATGGCTGAGGGTCACTCGGCTACATTTTTTCATGCCTCTATCTTGTCCAGCACTTAACCAACACATGCCATTGTTATTGTGTGCTGACTGAACTACTTCAAATAAGCCAAAGTCATGTGAACACATCTACGCAACCAGTCAAAAGTTTTAGAAACACGTGTTAGTATGAACACTGTTGCAGAAGTTCCCACTAATGTGTTGCACTTTTTTTTTTTGCTTTGCTTTCACCTTCTGTCCAGTTCATACCAAACCAGCTCCATGCAGTCTGGAGACTGTGCTGCTCCTCCATCATGTCTTGTACTTTTCCTCTAATGTTTTGGCTCATTATCTTGCTGTAGGATGAACCCCTGACCAACAAGTCCGTCTTCCTTTTTCCCCACCATTCTGATATATATACAGAAATATACAGCACTACTTCTTGCAGTACAGTACTGTCCTAATAATGCATTTCCTTTTCTACAGACACAGGTTTTCAGGAATTGTTGCATTAATGTTCAAGGCTTCATTTACTGCCACTGCAGCAAGAAAAAGACCCCCTGAACAGTTTACAGGCTTTTCATTGTTGTTGATCAATACTTCCTCTTTTTTTTTTTACCTGGGGCTGTTTATCACAAACTGAGGTGTTCTTTGTAGTGTATGTTTATTCTCAACAACCTAAACACACATCTCACACACTCATGCCACGGCCATGTGACCTCAATGAGCACAACCATCAGTACTGATGCGGCATGAATGAAAAAGGGAGGATGTTGCGTAGCTGCTGAGGTCACTGTCTCGAAACAGAGCAGTGCCGAAGAACTGGGCTGGAAAAGTCCCGAGGTTTCAGTGGTTGATTTGGAGACATATGGGCGAGTGAGGTGGCTGTCCAAACCACAAACCAGTCCTGGGTCAGACAGTAGCCTGAGGGGAATCACACAACACTATGCTAATGAGCAGCATTCACTCATTCTGAAAGGAATAGAAGACTGTTGTGAGCAAGTTCCGCTTCCTGAATGCAAAGAGACAAGAGACTGTGTTTACCTACTTCACCTGCCTCCTCCCCCAACACACACACACACACACACACACACACACACACTGTATGTGAACACAGCTCCAGCTTTACTCAATATACTTACTTATCTTAATAATCTTTATATTCTTTGCAATATTATGTGTGAAAGTGAGTAAGAATGTGCAGTTTCTATCATAACAGTGCTTTAATTTTCTTAACAGGTAAATGTTTCTAAGAATATTTTCACCTACACTCATTTCTGCTCATATGCTGTCAAAAAAAAAAAAAAAAAAAAAAAACTAAATGTGACAGAGGTCATTTCCCCATTTTGGATCCTGTCTGCTGGCCAGGGCACACGTGTGTTTGTTTGACGACTTTGTCACCAGCAGCCCTGCCCTCTTTCCATCCCCAGTGTTTACAAATGAAAGCACTTCCAGTAAACTGAGAAGTGTAGCCACGGCTTAAGACTCTCTACATCACGCTGGTTCAATGGAAATGACGGAAGTACATTTTTCATTATTAAAACCGCACGGGCCATGACAGAGAAACAGGATGCTGTGTGGTTAAAACAGCAACAGAAAACGTCACAGTCATGCCACAAGCCACCTGACAAGCTGACAGCCCCCTCAGTCTACAAATATGCAAATAAATGCCACAGACGGATATTGTTCATGCAGTTTTTGATATAATCAAATAATAGCTGTTTTGAATGATTGTGGCTACAGGTGTTTCTAATCAGCTCACAGAGCTGAGGCATTTTTCAGTGTTGGACGCAGTAAGAATCAGGGAAACGACTGAGAGCCAAGCATCATCTTTTTGCACCTAAGGTGTGACACTTCACCCAGAGCCCTCCACCATTGACGTCAGTCCCAGTCATTGTCAAAGTAGTCTGACTTCTACACCCCCTTCTGTCCTGTTGCTTCTTTCATGTTATTGCAGCATCAAAAAAATTGAAACACAGTGGGAAAGAGGCAGCGCAGATGGAGGAAACTGGACGTACAAATCATGCTTTTAAGTCATGGTTTTATAACTAAAACCACTCAACACTATTCTACAATAGTCTGGGTCAAAAAAATATGTAAATAAATATAAGTTCAGCAAGTCAAATACAACAAAACCAACTGGGCCAAATAACTACAGAATATAACACAGTAAGTAAACTTAAACTAAAAAATAATAACAGGATCCATACATAACAGTATGGATCACTGCTACATTAGATTAGAGATGTGTTAGCAAATATTGCCTTGATAGACAGAAAGATAGGTATTTTAAGTATTTTCATTAAGATGGGCAAAATACATAAACACACAGTAATAAGTATAGTAGTATAGTATAAATGTTTTTTTTTTTCTCTGTACTAGTATTACTGTAGGTACATTTTCATAGTACAAAGACAGACTGGGAAAATGTCTGCCAAGTTTGCAGATAAAATGCCACCTTCACATTCAGTTTAATACAAATTGTACACTGAATTTTGACATGTAGCTTGTAAAAAAAAAAAAAAAAAAAACTATCGCCACCTCTCTCATTGTCTCTCTCTGTTTTTGGTGTCTGTATCTCCACTGTTACTATCAAATAAAGGCAAACTGACCCTCCCCCCAAAAAAAGATAAAATAAAGTAAATGAGGAAAAATAGTGTGGAAAAATATATTCCTTGCATTTAACACGATTGTTTAGGACAAAACATAATCTCCATGAATGATGTAAAAAATATGTGAGAGGAGAGAAGCTCTGTGAACACTAATGTCTTTGTGCACAACTCAGGACAACACGACACGGAGGCCCCCGTATCAAACACTTGCATGTGAGGCTGAGAGTTAATGTTAAAGATGACTGGGTCAGCTGATGGGTCATCGGGGACTTTCGCACCATGTGTGCCTTCTCTGCTCAGTCTGCCCCTAAAGCCTGCTGCTCAGAACGCACCCATGACAAACTCATTTTGGCCCAGCAGGGTGCAAGGTTAATGGGAGAGACAATGGGGGTTAATCCCGAATCAGGTGGTTCCTCACAAGACTGAGTGCAGCAGCAGATCAAGGCAAAAGGCAGTGAAGTGGGCTTGAATGGCACCTAATGAGAAACTGTGTCAGAAACTGACAGCAGCAGCACAAGTGCGTCAGGGAAGCAACCACTTCAGAAGAAGGGGCTTTCCTTTGGCAGTTAAAAAGCTTTCTAATTGCTCACAGGCTACGATTGTGATTCAACAATCAAAACAATAAGGTTTCTTTATGGTTTATATTTTTTTAATGGCTAATCTTCTCAGAGATGGTCTGGTTGAATCAGTTGTGACGTACAGAGAAAAGGCGAATCAGAATTGGACGTGTGTGTGTGTGTGTGTGTGTGTGTGTGTGTGTGTGTGTGTGTGTGTATCTGATGCCCTCGTTTTGTACTTCTAATGCCAAACCCTGTTGAGATTTTATCATTTTTAATGATCATATAAACCTTCATTGCTTTGATTTTTACCAGTTTCCATTGCTGCTAAGTTTTCAATTCAACATGTAAAAAAAATATATTTTTTGCTGCTTAACAAAACTTATGAGGCTGAGTCCAGGTCTGCCGAAGTGCCTACCATGAGGTGATATGCAGGGTGAGATCTGTGTGCGTTTGAGTGTGTGTGTGTGTTTAATGATTAAAGCAAGGAATGGCTGCTTCGGAGGATTAACACATTTTATGCCAGTGGCAGACTCTGTTTGAATGTTAATTCCTCATTCTCGAAGCTGACTGATGTGATAATACTTTGGAGGGATTCAAGGTCACAGAGGCAGGGATTACATAACGCAGTCCTGGTACTCTGGGGCAGATGAGGTGAAAAAAGAAGAAAAAGAAGAAAAAGAAGAAAAAGACGCTGCTTTTTGCTGTGCAGAGAAACAAAAAGGCTGCAATAATCAACTCTGTCCAAGCTCATATAAACCTGACTGCTAGAGACACAAAGAGCTTAAACAGTGTTATTCAGGAGTGAAGGTTGACTTCTGTGAAGACTACAGCTCTACTTGTGCAGTCTCTGAGACTGGATTGATGATTTGTATAACTCAAGTGTTTTTATGCATCCCATCTCTCAGTTTACCTATAATAAGTCCTGCAGTGTGGATTTGAATGTTTTGCTTGTTTACAGGACTTTTGAACAGTTTCAAAAGCAAAATGGACATTCATGACAACATCCTTACCCTGATCATTTCGGCTACATAGCTCTCTGGGCCAGTGTACTCTGTCGAATCCTTGACCTTCACCAGAACGATGAAGAACAGGTAGTGCCACATGTTGTGCTCAACTTTGATGTGTTCTTCAAAGGTAACTGTCTTGTTGTCAAACTTGTCTCTCTCCAAACCTAAGGATGAAACAATACAACCCCACACACAGCACACACACACACACACACACACACACAAACACACACATACACACACACACACACACACACACACACAATTAACACAGTGCTTTCATTTCTTTGGAAGAATGAAGAATTGCACGTTTGGTTGCTACATGACATAATAGTTCTTGTGACCTAAATGAGAATGACTGACTGAAAAAGCAAGAGGAAATGGGTCACAAGAGAATGGGCAGACAAAAATGTCAAAGGTGCGATTTGCTAAAAATGTTCAGCTATTGTTTATCACCTCAAATCACTGTAATCTATACACATTGTTGCATTGCATTTGCAAAAGAGAAATAACCCTTAATGTGGTTGCTCAACATGAAGCAGTAAAAATAACCACAAGTAGCCTCATGTAACACCAGTAAGTGATTGCTTGGTGACGGATGAGGCCAGTGTTTGAGTGAGCGTACAGTCTAACATGGTCAAGACCCGTATGGCAACAGGAAGAAACACTCCTCCTCCACAGCAGCACCTGCCGTGACTAACCATTCATTCTGGGAAGAGGAGGCGTTTCATTGTTTATACTACCCAGAAAAACAGCCCCCATTTTGCACAGAGCCCTGATGTGAAGCTGCAGCAGTCACACGCTCATACAAGAGCAGGCACAGCAGCAGACCACTCTCTTGATTTGTCTTGATTTCATCATCATCTGCAAGCCTCAGCATTCACACCTGCTGATTTTACTGCAACTCCAATGCTGTACAGCGGTGTGGCAAGTATCGATTGCAGCTTCGACGCAGATGGAACTGCAAGACATTTCCGCTGTATTAAATTCTAAGAAGGGAGTTCGACTACTATACAGAGATGATGGGAAAAGGACAGGAAAAGATGTGTCAAAGGTCATGAGTCACATACCCATAATGTTCACAAACAATAGAGTCAGTCTCTCTCAGTCAGTACAACAGAACAGTGGAAAAAAAAAAAAAACAACTCAGCAATTAAACGGTCTTCAAAAAGTTGGATTTTAACTCACAGAACTGAAAATGTATCTTTGGTTAATCTCTCACCGCAAATAAAACACGTCGTCTTCAGGATTTCCTCTTTCTTCTGCTTCTCACTCCTCAGGTCAGCAAACGTGTCGATGATGACACCAAAGATGAGGTTGAGAACAATGATGATAACCATGAAGAAGAAGAGCAGATCGTAGATCACTCGGGCTGCAAAAAGAGGCTCCTGTTGAACGAAGGGGAAAACTATCAACATGAGCTCATAAGCTGATGTAACACAGAGGTTGAATCTTCACCCGAATTAAATTTGACTCAATTATTCACAGAGGAAGGTTTACAAGTTTGCTTTTCCTAATGCTAACAAATGCCACTCACTGAATTTATTTTCTCATGTGCAAATTGGATTTAACTCATTGGATAATGATTATAGTCAGTAAGCAACGAGTCAGTGATAATAGTAATATCTATCTATTTATTAATAATGTTTAGTCAAGATTTCCAAGATCTAAAATGATCATTTCAGCTGTAAGATGTCAAGAAATAGATCGGATTTCAAGTTTTTAAAAAGTACAAGTATGTAATTGACCTTATGTTTATGTAAATATGGACCCCACTTATATGTAATTTGCAGGTGTCACTAGGCTCACTAGGAACACATTTGAGTGACTCATAGTGCCCCTTCTTTGCATGCAGGGTACTATCCAAGTCATCAGGTGTTAAACACAACCTCACACGACTGAAAACAATACAGAGAATCCACATGAATGCTAAGCTAACTGAGGTTTACATAAGGTTTACAAGTCATGCCCTGATTCTATGGGTCAATGCTGCAAATCTAACACATGTTGCGGTAGCTTGTTTTCATCCTGGATAAGTACCATTAATGCTTTTTCTGGCATGTTTGGGGTTATGAAAGTCCTCTGTGCAACCCCTCTGACCCGCCAGCACATCGTAGTTTTCTGTAGCAGACAGTCACCTTAGATACACTGAAGCCCTCACTGCTCTCTGTCCTCACAAAGCACCTCATTCATCTGATAAGTGATGGGCCGACAATTCTATTTTTTCCTGATTGGGGCAAATATGTAATTACCTTTTGAAGTTAGAGAAAATTAAATACACATTATGGTGATCCCCTTATGGGCACATTAAACAAAAAATGCCTTTATTAGATCTCACATCACTTTTCTCCATTCACTTTAATTTAATTCAACTTAATTGAATCTTTATCTGTGTGGGAGGGGGATGGAGTAAACATTTTGGTGTGTATTGCATTTTGTTGTTTTCAGTATAAGAGTTTCGGAAAGATGTCCAAAAGATTACTATAATCCATTTTTTTTGGACATGTTAGTGATACTGGGTTCTAATTTACTCTAAATATATACTCGACTTCTGCACTCCTGTTCTTTGCACCTCTTTGGATGGTTTCCGCAGGACGTCCCCGACACCTCCTCCACTCCTGAGGCCGTGACTCAATACTGTCACAATGCACATGAGCAAGGAGTCACATGCTCGCTCCTTGTCCTCGATCACCACCGCTGACGGCTGGATGGCAAGGGAAGCTATAGAGACATAGCAATACTGTCAGATAGTCATTTCCTGTGTAGGCTGAATGCAAAGCTTTGTCTGATCTGTCAGCTGCGTCGCTACACTATCACCTGCTCATCATGCTCTTAAATTTAACTTCTTGGAAAAGAAGCTACTGAGAAAACAGTTTCACTCAAAACAGAAGACCTAATATACTACCAACACTATATGCACCCTATTGAACCCTCATTTCATACTCTATTACATATTACTGGTTGACTGAATCAACCCCATTAGAGAATATAACAAGACTGGGAAATTTCTCAAAAACATCCACGCACTCACACAAGTCACCAGACTACCATAATTAGCCAGCCTGGTGGTGATGGATAGGGAAGCCTAGACGAGGTCAGGCAGGATTCGACATGGTTGGCTGATCAATTTTAAGGTGGCGCTTGTGTTCATCTTTGATTGGAGGCTTTTCCCAACTAGGTCAGTCGGTTTGCGCGAACTCGTTGGTTGCAGTGAGAAGCCCCCACCCCCCCAACCCATGCGCCATCACTGAGTGGACCCATCGACCTACTTGTGCCTGATGGTAATTAAAGCTTGACCTTTTAACACTGGGCCCCTACATCAGGTCTTAAGCTTGGTCCCCTGAGACACAAACAAGGAGTCTAAACCTCCAGTGTTTCACCCTGCTTCCCTGAAAGCCCCAAATTGGCCCAGCCCGGTTAAAGTGGGACGAATCTCTTCTGGCTGAGTCATATGTCTGCGAGGACCTAAAGACCTTTACATACTCACACACATACAGGCAGGCGCACACATAAGCTCACAAACACTTGGGAATCCGTTAAGAGACATGCATCAACATGTGGATTCAAACTTAAAAGAACCCTTCGACCCTGTCGCCCAAACTCCACCCCAGTCTCACTCACACACACACACACACACACACACACACACACACACACACACACACACACACACACACACACACCTCACTTTCACTTCTGTCAACCTACCATCCATTACAGCCTCTGCTGTGCAGTTTTCTCTGTTTTCTTTCTGACACACTCCACCAGAGAACAGCTCTCCCACCATACTGGCTCCATGCTCTGTTCAAATGGGAACACAAAACATTATGCAGCTGAACAATCTGCACATGTTTCACCTTTGTGAGAGAAGCATATATTTTTTTCACAGTGCATGTTAATAGCGACATCTTTTATATACACAAATTGTAGATGATGCTAAAAGCAAGGTGAACACAATCAAAGCAAAGACAGGAAACACACTTTTTGTAATCTTGGCTTTACTTTGACTTCATGTATTTTCACAGGCATCCAGTGTGTGTGTGTGTGTGTTTGTGCTCCAGAAAAATACTGCACGTTTTAGTCTCATGACTGTTCGGGTACAGGGTAAGTAATTTATGTTTACCTGGATAAGGCATTTCCACATACCTAGTGTTTTGTTGGGTATTCTGTCGACAGCCAAAATGAAATCGTCTTTGAAGAAGATATAACCCACAATGGAGAAGAGGTAGACAAGGATAAGCGCCAGCACGGCTGTCAGAACAATGGAGCGGCCATTGCGGGTCACACTCTTTATTACGTTCAGCAAGGTCTCTTCTCGGTAAACCAGATCAAAGAGCTGGAAATAGGAAGGATTCAGAGGAGAGACTCATGAGAGAGAGAGAGAGAGAGAGAGAGAGAGAGAGAGAGAGAGAGAGAGAGAGAGAGAGAGAGAGAGAGAGAAAGAGATGTGCGTGTGTAAATATGAACACGTGGGCAAACAAAGGCCACAGTGTTTTGTTTGGATCTGTTCCTTTATTTAGATCTCCTTGAGTTGGTAGAGAGCATGTACCTTTCTAAGCATCTAAATACCATTTATATCTCATGTGCAAAATAATGAAAAAACATCGGACATTGCGTTTAGCATACCGCTACCTTGGGTGTCAATGCCCACGTGTGTACGGGGTTAAGATTATATGGTTTGCGTGCGTGCTCACGTACTAGCAAGCTGTAAAAGAAGACGTGAACAAAGACCCCCAGGGAGCAGATGATCAGGTAGAGCAGGTGGTACAGGAACTCCACGTCCATGATCATGGCTTTGTAGCCTCGCGTGAAGGTTCCTCGGTTCCCAACGAAGCTCATCAGGAAGATGACCTTATTACATAACTGAAGAACAATGGACACATAGAGATGACACACAGTCAGAGAGTAAGTTTAACTCAGTAGCATCAATAGTAACGGTAGTATTTTTCTCTTTGGGTAAGATTCGAAGATAGCCATTGTACTACAATACTAAAAATAAAGTGGATGTGGTTCACCACCAGCGCAGTGTGGAATCTCCCAGGCATATGCATCAACACCTCACAGCTATGAGTGACATTTGTATTAGCAGCTATAATGCTACCTCAAGTGTTAGACCAGTGTTTCCAGGGTTACAGGGGTGGTGGTCAGGGAGGACAAAGCATAAGCAACAGGACTATTTATGGAGCTAGCTGAACCACAGCTGGATACATCTGTCATTAAAAACCTATCAGAGGGGAAAGAGAGAGAGACTGCACTGTGTACATGTGACTCCTGTATTAGTAAGTCTAATGTTTGGCATATAACTTACGCCCTGTGCCAAGGGAAATTCAAGTTAACCATCTACTGGGTAATTTAGCACAACTGACACTGACACACACTTACGTTGAAACCCCCCAGCAGGAGCAACGTGGGCTCCAGGCCTACAGAGAAGATCAAGCGCAGGATGGTGGAGGCGATGAGCGCCCGGATGCCGTGAGGCTGAGGCAAGATGATGACTATAGCCAGAGACACCAGCATGGCCATCCACAGCAGGGCAGACAGATGAGGCTCCAGGGTACCTGAGGATGAAGGGGGTCACATTAGGGAAAGGCTCCATTTAATCATCAATGACGTGAGCCAACTGTGTTTTTAGTACGTCAACAATTCGGTTACTCAGGGCCATACCGCCTCAACCTGCACGTTCTTGTCAGTGACGCTTCCTCTGATATCTATTCATTTATAAATGTGCTTTGGAAATTTGTAGAGAAAAGAATGTTTGTCAGAGGAGGGAAACATTTTTTCAAAAGTTTTCATTTCTCCTGCTTCTCTACCTTGTAGGTCACAGCTATTGTACAAAGACGTGTGTAATTACACATCACATTGAAGTAGAAGTAAAATGACCACGTGAAGACACTGAAGTGGGCTTATCTATCGTTTGTGATTGATTTATTGATTGGCACCATGTGTCACCTGGACAAAGATATCTTTTCACTCATGAACCCAGTAGTTTTGGAAGTGTGTATTATCAGCAGAGCTCTTCGACTCGTTGCATGAGGTCAGATGTGTTTTACACAACAGTTTTATATTCCACATCAATCACTGTGGGTCAGCAAAGCATTAACATGAGCTCAGCAGGGACCAGCTCAGAGCCAAGTCCTCACCAGCCAGTGGCAGAAAGGCTGATTCACTTTGTTAACGTTAATCTAATTCCTCTGTGTTAACACATACACACGCATTTATTTATTTCCAAGAAGACCACGTTTAACGTCTCCCTCTGTGCCCTCCGTTCTGAGGCCTGTGTCTTCTCATCCCTCCGTGTGCAGATCACATGACAGGTACTCATTACATAACTCCCGCTTGGCTAAAAATACACTTGGCTCTATCTAAATTCATCAGGGATGGTCCTGGGTACTGAGTTGTAACAGGCTGCCCGGGTGCTCAGACTTGGCAGCCAACCTAGACACAGCAGCTTGGACGTCACACACCTACAGTCTCAGAGCATTCATCTCTCTCTCACGTCTCTGCTTACTCTGCAGGTAGAAGATAGAGAGACTTACAGTAAACAACTTACACTCAGCCAAAGTATATTCACATACAGCCCGATGTTTGCTGCTGGTTTTACTTCACATATGCGCATATCTGTTATTGTTGGCAGGAAGCTGACTGACAGTGGAGCGTCTGACAGAGGGAGGCTCTAGCTCTTTGACTACTACTGGTAAAAGCTCTCAGTACCTGGTCTCACACAGACATCCACCTGACATTAACCTACAGAAAGTGTGCAGCCTGGAGTTATTCAAGGTTTCCCCGACCACAGTTTCTCTTCAAATAAACCACTCAGAGGAAACATGAGTGATATGTGCAGTCAATACAATAATGTTTAATGTTTTGTACAGTGTTGAAGTTGTTTATACATTCTGCACATTAAGCATAGCTTTAAAGCTATAAAACTGTCTCTTAGTGACAAACCGGTAATAAATGCTCAATCATAAAACAAAAATAAAGTTTGGTTTATTCAAGGTTTCAACGGGAGGCTTGAATAATACCAGATGCCTAAGCATCTTGTGAGAATCCAGGAAACACTGCGACATCAAATATTCAGTGTTGAGCAACTTAGCAGTGGTTAAGATGTTTTCACTTGATAACGGCCTTCAGTTTGAAGCTAACATCATTTAACCCTTCTTGCACTGATTGGCGCGTCCTGGAGTGAACTGCTAAGCTCTCACAAGACCTTTGACATAGAAAACCGCATGGACTTTCTCGAGCTAAGCTAACAGCCTCTTTTTTTGTCTGTTCTACACCGCTGCGAGGAAGTTCAAACAAAAGGGACCTCGCCGTTTGACCCCAGACAGAACAATTGAAAGTTTATGCGAATCACAATGTGCGTCTTCTCTCTGCTACTCTACACGGGAACAATGAAGGCCTTAATGGCTGCGGCTTTTCACATCCCCACAAATACTGCCCTCAAGGAGAACTGAGAGAAAAAGGGAAAAGGAATAAGAGACAGTAAAACAAACAGAAAACTGAAACTGCCCATAAAAACATGTTCAGGTCTGTCACTTTATTCTTTGTCTGTGAAAAACCTCCGGTCGTGCAGGAAATGCTTATCACCGAGACATTTCCCTTTGAATGAATATCATATATCTGAAGTAATCTGTCACACCATGTGACCCAGCACCAGACAACTTTTCCCAACCTAAATCTGTAAGTTTAGGGCACATGACAGACCCTGACCGACCAGGGGTTAATATGGTGTGTGGAACAAGGTCAAATATGTAGCTCCAACAAAGAAGTTGAAGAGTTGTTTTCTTCGTCATTGAGGGTAAAGAAAAAATCTGTTCATTTTCTATAGACAACACTCTCGCAGAGTGTTTGCCTTTCTGTTCCTTATGCATGTGAACTATATTTGAGATTACAAAAACATCTAAAACGCTTCAGTGACTTCAACGTCGTCAGCATCAGGTCTTAGCTGGGAATGTTTTTTGATTACCACTTAATCTTCCTGAAAGAGGAAAATAATCTATAGTTAGTCATTACGAAATGAAAATAATGTAAATAATTTAATTCCTGATCACCACCACCCCTCGCTGCTGCGCCTGCCTGTGTGTGGATGTAGAGAGATAAGGGAGTGGGTGGGGATGCGTAACATGCTCTTGTATACAAGCGCAGTCAGTCCTCTGCAGTCTGGTTTTGGAATGGACGGCATGCACTCTACTGGTGCGGCGTGCACTCAGTGCTGCTTCTGCTCAGCTGTCGGGCTCAGACAGCAGTAGTAACAACAAAAGGTGAAGTATCAACAGAAGTCCCACTAGCGACACGCCCCAGGCCCTAACTACTGTGATATCTGCTGCTGCTCATCTCCAGCAATATTAAGAGCCATCCTTCTGTTCACAGTAACACCTTTTTCCTTCCTACTATGACAAGTTGCTGTTAAAAAGGCCTATGGAATGAAAAAAATGCAAACCATTTTAAAGATGAACACAGATGTTTTGCAGATTTACAGATGTGCAACAAGTGACGACGCAAATTGAAGACAAGTTTCCAAAATCACAATTTACTACTCACCTAAACTACAGACTGTCTGTTGTAGACGAAGGAGGGAATGAGTGGTGAACAGGTGAGTGAATTCAGACACAGCTCATATTTATATGCTTATAGGTTTTCCATATGAAAAGAAAGATCTGTCTGTTTCACAGCTAGTTCATTTCTGTATATGAAACCTCCACTGTTTTCAAAAACGGATCAAACCAGCTCACAGATGTAATAGTTCAGCAGCAGTTTAAAGTTTGACCCTAAGTTTAGCCATGCTTCTCTACTGTAGATGTGAAAGCAGACATGAAGTCCAAAAGTTGCGATGTGTGTCTTTACCATCCACACACTGTTATGTAGAGCTGTATAGTAGAAAAACAGGCTCTGGCTCCGGGTTGCAGAAGCTGCCTGGAGCTCAGGAGTCAGGTTAGGGGCCACTTCCTCCCATATCCAGACAATAGGAACAAAGCAGAAGACGGCATTTTCCTCCTCAGCTTGAGAGTGTGCCACACGGCTGTCATATTCCACATGTAATGTAAAAGGTATGATTGTTATATAACTAAATATCAAAGGTCTTCATCTCTCAGTTTTAGCATTTTTTAAACATAATCAACTCTTGCTTTTAAGTTTAAGTTGAGACAAATTGGCAAACTTGATTTAAATGTCACTGTAAAGATAGTTAAGAGAAATTTAACTAGACTTAAAATGAAGTAAAAAGACTAAGTTTTGCCTTTGGTCCATGTAAATGGTGGGCCAATTAATGCATACATCAAATAACAGTTATGAAATTCATCACAGTTCTCTATTGATGGTTTTGAAAGGGTAATACTGTAGTGGCCCCAAACAGCAACATACAAGCAGTGATTCTTGAATCAAGCTTGGCTTAAGAGATGCAAAGTTTTCAAGGCCACATATTCACATTTTTCACGCAGGAGCACTCAAGGTTGTGTGCGCTCCACTCACGCACACACCCTGACCTTAGCTCCAGATGGTCTGGACTTAGCTCCTCGAAATGTCCCTGTTCAGGGATGGCAATTTTTTTTTTTTTAAGTATAATGATAATCATATTCAAACTAATGATTACAGACTTGATTTCCGTAGTTGTTCAGTTTAATTATGCAGTCTGATAGATGTTCCTGTCATATGGGATGGATGGTAGAGAGAGGAAAGGTTCCAATGTTTATGACTTTTATGAATTTACATCATCAAACAACTCAGTTGCTGCTTGTATGAATGCAGAATCAGTCATTGAAAATACTGTGCACTGAATAATCACACTAAATCTATAAACTTCAGGGTTTCATCACCCCAATCGAAGAACTTTGACTGACACGAGACATCTATATGTTTGGTTTTCAGGCATTTCCGTATCATTAAACGACAAGTCAGATATACTGCTAAATACGACTTGAATGCCGACGCCATTTACAAGTCAGAAACAGGTCATCAAAATAACTTCTATTGGTAGGAAACAGCTGGGTCCAGGCTTACTCCCTGTTAGCGACACATACTGGATACTGAAACACTGGCAGGCAACTGGGAATATTAAGTTGAATATTAAGCAATGAATGACAGCAGACAATTGTGAAAAAGATATGCAATGAAAGCTGGATATTTTACAGTTTAACCATAAACTGTATTGTCCAAAATTACATCAGTGCACTGAAATGGAAATATTCACTGGGAATTAAATAACTGTGAAAATAAATAACTATGAATAAAAAACATGAGAACAAATATGTATATATATTTTATATATTTGTTGGCCAATATCAGCCAATAAAATCAGCTCTAGCGTCTATTAGTAAATCTGCTCTGTATAAACGGTGGCCAAATTTAAATGTTTGTTTCACTTGTTGACACTGACTGAAATAAAGGATGCAATGTTGTGGATTAGATGAGAGTAAAGTAAGAGGTCTGACATCTGACCTTTTGCTGTATGCATATTTGTCTCTTATCAAGTACATGTCAATACGGTATGTCATGCTCCACAGTCAGTGATATGGTATTATGTTTCCTGTTCGAGAATCCGGCCTTAAGGGGAGCAGCAGTGTTTACGTAAGACTACACACACACACACACACACACACACACACACACAAACACACACAAACACACACGGACACTGACTTAATTACCAGAAGTGATACATGGAGAGGAAGACTACTCAAACCAAAACTAGCGTGAGAATGAGACTTGAAATCTGACAACATGTTAAGTCGTGGGTTAGTGTCAAGCTCAGAAAAAGGTACGGTATCAATAATCAGGTCAGGACCTAATTAAGAACAAATCCGTCCTGGCCTTTTGTGACACGCAGATCCAGATCTTCAGCTAGGATTACATTCTCTTCACACCTCCACTGTGGTGAAACTCACTTTGGTTAGGGAGGTGTGAGGCTACACCCAAACCACAGGCACAGGAGCACACAGTGTTCTTTAAAGTCCTGTGCATACTTTACATTAATACTGCACCTTCCATGTATGATTGCAAATGCTGAGATGTAAATGCTCAAGCCATTTCGGGGGGGGGGGTCAGATGCAGATCATGCTCTGTGGTCAGTTCTCAAACCGAAAAACTTGTGTTGTCCCTGATTGCTTTGGACTTTCATCTTTTTCCACACAGGCTTAAAGTGGGTCTGAAGTTGTTGTCAGAGTAAGGAGAAGACGAATCCATCAGTTTGGCAGTTTGCACTATAAGGCTGTTAAACTCACAATGGACAGTTTAAAAAAAAAAAAAAGGATTAAAAATTGACGCAGCAGAACCAGAGACATTGTTTTTTCTATTGCACACGTTCTTCTCCCTTGTCAAAACCAGGAGCCTATGATACCCACAATGCAACTTTCCCCCCCTTAACTTTCTTCCAACAGAGAGGCAGATGCTGGAAATCTGTTATCGTTTAATTGGAATAATATCGCGAAAGGAGAAAACTCAGTTTTATTCACAGAACATCACTCAAAAGAAAGACTGACCATTCACAATGTGTTTTGTTGACTTTTCTAAAAAAAAAAAAAAGAAAAGAAAAAAAGAAAAAACAAACTGCGAAAGAAACCCAGCAACTCACTGTGATAGAGCTCTGCCCATTTTCACTTCTGGCAATTATTGAGGACAGTGGGTGTGGCTGTCAATTTATTGGTTTCTTAGACAAACTAGCAGACAAAATATCTCTTCCTCTACAAATATGAGAAGGAAGCTTTTCGCTGCTATCAGACTGATCTGGGCAGAACTTCTGAGAGTTCATATTGGCCTTAACTCTACTGTTTGCCTGAGGTAGTTATCCGCACTGAACCGTTTCTTTTTACCTGGAAGCAAGGAGCTGCACCTGCAGGGTGTAACGCTAGCCTTCCATACTTCAAAATAAGAGGCCAACGAGTCATGACCCAGTTTCTTTTATTAATCATTGTTGGCACACAGACTTCTGGTAATGAACGGTATGTACAATATCCATCCTGCCCCAGGGCCTTCCCTGAACAGATGATGTTTGTGTCATTCACTCCCAATTCCTATGCTGTAATAAATAAATAAAAAAAATTCATAGTGAAAACCACAGAGCTTTCGCAGACACACGCACGCGCACACACACGCATGTGCACACACACACACACACACACACACACACACACACACACACACACACACACATACACACACACACAAAATCTAAATCAGGGCACATTTCACCAGCCAGTTCAGCTGGTGTTAAAACACCAAAGGAGAGAGAAAGGAAAGAAGAGACTGAAGGTGACTGACCTCCTCGGACTCCCTCCAGAGGATAGAAGAAGGCCACGAGCAGGTTCATGAGCACAGCCAGGTTGAAAGAGATGCTGCTCCAGAATGACATGTTCCTGGAGCACCAGTACAGGATGGGCTGGGCTGGAGGACAGGGTGCAGAAGCAAATTAATACAGGTCACTGTGCCACAGAGAGAGCACTGCAGCAGCCTAACATCATGCAGACAGTTCTACAGTACCTGTGCTATATACCAAACATAATTTATTAAACAATTTCACAGAGCATTTCAGTTTAAAGTTAAAGTAAAACACACAGTGTCCGACCTGTATTTCACACCAACATATGCCTGGTTCCTTGGCCGGAGTCTGGCCCATATACTTCCACATCTGGGAAGATTCTGGCTGTTATCCGCCAATATTGACAGACAGCCAGAAAATGTTCTGTGTGTGCATCAGAATTGGTCCAGATGTGGAAGTAGCTTCTTACAATCATGCTGTATAAGTGCCAGATTCGGGCTGTGGAACTGGGTGTATAGTTGGCCAGAAAACAAGAAAACAAGCATATGGGCGGATTTATTTCACTATCTGGGTAGTTTTGGTGATATAAATGTCATCTCCAATTAACTGCAGTCAACAAAGATAAGGATGAATCACTTTGGAACGTACTGAGATAACACTGGTATTCAGTGACAGCAAATGTTGATGTCCAGGGCCAATGTTTTTAAAATTCTAACTTTTTGCTATATCTGAACATTGTAACTATGGAATGGTTAATTTTAGGGAAAGATGATGGTTATTGCAAATAAACTAGGATTAAGGTTTGTTTAAAGGTCCTATATCGTATAAAGTGAGATGTCCATGTCTTTTGATTATAAAGCAGGTCGAGGTTCTATATTAATACTGTGAAATTATCAAAGTGCTCAGTCCATAGAGAAATGCACACATTTCTGTTTCTGTATTCAGAAACTGAGCCTTAAAAAGGGCCGTCAGGACTTCTGTAACTTTGTGATGTCAACTATACAGTCACTGCCGTCAGCCATGCCCCAAGCACGGCCCGGCCTGACCCACTGTCCAACCTTGCAGGATTTGGTTTGTCTGAGTGTTTACCTGAAATTTGCTTTTTTTTTTTTGATCACTCAGGAAGGATCAGAGCCTCCTCTCTCCTGATTGGCTCAACAACCTGTTGTTACTAGGGAGAAGCCTGACAGAGGAGATGTAAATTTACATTGAAATGGTTTTTGGTTCCTAAAACCACAAATATACTGTATCTTCTAATGGATCAACACTTCAAATAAAACACAGGAGGGTTTAAGGTTCATCAACTAAATCAATTAGTTATCGTCCCAACCTCCACATCTTTACATTCCACTTCAGAAGGGCATGCTAGTCCCTGCAATGGCACTGGATATAAATTGGGAGGTGAGGAATCGTCCAATTTGGATGTCATGCCTTGGATAATGGGTTGAGATACTGAGATACCCTGTGGCGACAAATTTTGTTTTGTGCTTGGTTTTAAATAAGTAACTCATTGGTAAAAATCTGTCATGTCTTCACAGAAATAAAACTTTTCTGTTATGTCTCCTTTATGACCAGCCTTTAATACTGAACACGCCAAAATTGGGTTATTTTGGTAATCTCAAAAATGTACTAAATTTGGGGTGAAACATCAAAAGGGGCCTGTGATGTTTTAAGTGCCATTTTAAGCACCAAAACTGCAATCAAAGGACCATCTTTGAAGGGTAAAATCAGACCAAACTTAAACCGATTTAAGTACACAAAACCAACTGTCAGGCACATTTCACACACATTAAATGATTTTCTACTTTTAGGAGAGTAAAAACACACAAATTTGCATGCATACATGCATGACCAACACTATTTTGAGCTCAGCAGTTCATCAGAGAAAGAAGAACTGTGGGTGGGGGCTTTTAGCAACAGTCACGATATTCATGACAAGTGGTTAGCACCAGCGGAACAATATGGTCTCCAGCTGTGCTGATTCATTTAGATAGGAGAGAGGTGGTTGTCGTCACGTGTTTTCACATTATAGACAAACCCTCTTCCCTCAGGGCTGACCATGGGACAGGCCACAACACGCGGCTAAACCAAACAAAGACAGCGGTCACTTCATTGCAGAGAATCAGTGAAGGGGTCTATGGGGAACTGAAACTCAAAACAGTGTTCATGCCTGTAAGACTAAAAGTATTTCACATTAGTAAAAATAAAAGTTTAAAATGAAGAGGAGTTTTCATTTGAATATTTCACATATCAATATTTCTGGGTCACCTGTGAACAGTTTCTACTGACTTGATTTTCTCTTCCTGATCCAATACCTGCTGACTCTGAAGCTAACCTGTGTCCACCAGCCAACCTTGATAAGTCGCCAGTGAGGTTGTGCCATGTCAGAAGTAAAGGCTGTGTGACTGAGCATGACCTCAAACCGACAGCCAGGTAAATCAGCTCGACTCATTAATCCCATTAAGATGGGGCAGACTTGGAGCATCCTGCTAACTCAGTTGGCCACGATGCAAGAAGTAAACACAACCTCCAGAGTGTGTGTCAAGCCAAGAGTCTTTATCTCATGTCATATCTGTCCTGCCCGTTTGGAGTTTCCCGTCCAATTTTTTGCTTTTAATGAAGCAGAAATATATAAAAATACTGATTCAGACAGACAGAGGAGGGTCTTCAAACTCCATCCATAGCTTTTTACACTTGTGTGAGGGTCATCTTTTGCCTTCACTTTTCTCTGTTCTCGGCTGTTTCCAAAATACAAGAACCTGACACACTAATCTCAACACAAAATATATGGACAAACAGGATACAGGAAACATGTTTCATTTTCACAGTAAAGACATCAGGCATCACTCTCTCCTGGCTTGAAAACATGCATTTACAACTTTGTAGAACATACTGTATATTGTTAGTCCATCTCAGCCTATTATTAACTTACTTACACTATATTGTAATTCAAATAAGCTACTTATCAAAGTTTACATGCTCTCCCCACTTCCATCCCTCCAGGAGCAGAGCGCAGCCCCCTTTCACACACGGAACCAGTTCAATCATCAGTGTGAGGCAGTGGGCTTTGTTTACCATTTATTATGGTATACAAAAAATGTGTTGAGCTTCTTTGCAAAAGACATGACCATGACAGAGTAATAAGTTTTTTTTCCTTGCCAAGAATAGCAGCACTCTGAAGGAGGAAGACATTTTAAGAGAACACTTTGTTTCCCTGTGAATAAATCAATCATCTAATACCTGAGAGTTTTGTGGTTGGCAGAACTGAGAATTACAGTCTAGACCTGTAACATCTGTGATGTTTGTTGTGTAATATCTTTGTGCCAGGCTCTGTGTGGCTGTGTTTTTAATTTGCAGCTGGTCATCCATGGTGCTTTTGGTGTTGTAAACATGTCAGACACCACAGAAATACCATCAAAGGAGAAGCTCAATACTTTATATTTCCTGCTGGTTTTAATACTGAAATCTCAACTGTGTTCTTTATTGTGCTGCATGTCATGACTTTTGATCAAAATACACATGTGGAGGAAGAATTTAGGAATCAAAATAGTTGTAAGGAAATTTTGTCTCTGGTTCTTGCTCACAAAGATGCCAACATCACAGGTAAGTACGTGGGAAAGGGGCTTTAGTATCTCTATTCTACTCAGGGGGGCTCACAGGGACCTGGAGAGATGCAGGAGGAAAGCGTGTAAACCAAGCACTACAAGATAAAGAGTTGAGGAGAAAGACGCACAGGGAACGGTGTTTGTGTTACCAGTAGCCTCTTGAGTACCTCGCAGCTTCTTCTGCCAGTTCATCTCATTGAAGAGGTCCTCAGAGCGCAAGAAGAAGTCATTGATCTTGCTGCCCTGCTCGTCCCGCTCTGTGGTGTAATAAACACGCAGCTTGGACTCTTGGGTGAGGAACTCGCAGATGTTGGGCACAGGAAAGACTATTTGCTCCATGGTGCGATCTAGTCGGACAATCTGGACACAACCACAGCACTGAATCACACACACTCCCCGTCACTGCTGCGGGCTCATAAACATTCATTCATTAGTCATCAAATGATCTGACTGGAAACTTTTAGAAAACTGTACCTTTCGATATTAAATAAAAGGGTTGTTTTTTTTATTGTGAAGGTGGCTGAAAAACCGAACCAACAACTTGGAGCGCACAGACATAAATGTGCAAACATGCCAAAGGTGCTCGTCATTCTGTAAGTGTACACAATGACATTGAAAAGTGTGCCAATTAAAAAAGTACCACACGCCTCCAGACAATTTCATTACCAAAACATTCCGCTAAAATAGATGTCAACCACAGTGTACGTCAGACATGTACGTAACAACTGACCTCAATCTGAGCTGTGTGTTTGGCATAGAACTCGAGGGCCTCGTCCCCTTCTCCATACGTCCCCCCTGGCTTCAACATAGCCTGTAGCTCCTTGTTGTGACGGGCTAACTGGAACGACAACACACACACACACACACACACACACAAACACGGTCATCTCAAAGATTATTTCTTTGATTTTCGTACAGGTTTGCCTTAAATGTATCCTTGTATGAGCTCAACATGATGTAGCACTGAGGTAACATTACCGGTATTTAGCAGCTGGGAACATTACATGCCATTTATTCTTTATCTGGATGCACAATGTTCCACCCGTTCAACCACAAGGCTGCAGGGTGTGGACCGGCAGTGACTGATACGTAACTTTAATTGTTGTTGTTAACCTAAATCAAGGTTTGAGCAGACACTCTGCTATTGAGCTGCGCACAGCCTGAGGGCTGAGAAAGAGGAGATGAGTGTGTAATGGCGGGTATCACATGTCTTCAGCAACCAAGGGAAATGACACAGAGGTGCAGTAACAGTAAAGCCATTGAATATCCTATTGTCATGTACTATATAATGTATGTGTGTTACAGCATTTACGCAAGGCTGTGACTGTCTCTGCTGATGGCTTACTTGATGTGCCAAGATGTAGATATTATGACCGACGTTGCGTGGAGATGCAGAGTGCTCCTCCTCTCCGTCCTCACCCTCTGGTGGCTCCTCCACCTCTATCTCCCCCTGCATGTAGGCCTTTTTTATCACCTCCACCTGCAAGAATACAGACTGTGAGATAACATCCACTTACGCTAATGTGATGATTTGAATGATGCCATACGCACCAGCTCTTTAGGCCTCATGTTGTACAGTATCCTCTCTGCGTTCTCGCTGTCATGGCGACTCTCCATGATTGCGAGAAGAAGCTTGGAGGCATTATTCTACAGAAGGATGAGAGAGCACAGATAAAAGTGCAAACAATCAACTCAGGTCCATTTTCTCCACCTGATGTTCAGCATTGCAGTCTCAACGCAGGCGGAAAATCAATGACCATTAAAGGGGGAAATCCAAACATGAATATTCTTAATTTGCACCATTGTTTCAAGATTTCCTTCAGTCAGTGATTTCCTGCAATGATAATCTCTAGACAAAGATGTCTCAAGTCCAGGAACTCAAATAGCTCATAATCACTTAAGTGTGACTCTGATCAAAATTGTTATGTAACTGGTACAACAACTTTAAAAAAAAAAAAAAGTTTTTATTAACTTTATTTCTCTGTGTGGATTTGAATGGAAAGTCTGATGTTTATGTTTTAAAACTCTCACTAATTTTAATTTTTTTTAATTTTGACAGAAATGTGAGAAAAGTTTTCCGGAGGAATAAGAAAAATACACCTAGACACCAACAATCAGAAAAGGAGAGACCAAAGCCAATCCTGTTATGTAACACTACATCTATGTTGAAGTATTTTTTTTTTCCCTCTTCAGCGATGAAACCAATAACCACTCACTTTGAGTTCCAGCACCAGATCCATCCTTTTCTTGCCAAGGGGGTTGATGTCATTGAGGATGAGAGCAATGATGATGTCAATACCGTTGCACTCATGAGTGGCGATGCAGTTCTGAGGTACAAAGGAAATTTAAAATAAATTATGGTACAGAACTGAACAGGAGCATTACCAGTTTTAACCAGTAGTTAACAGCAGTTAAAGCAGATAAATACAATCAGTAATCAATTAATCTATAAGTCAAAATCCCATTGTTTTAATCACCATTCATACTGATGCAAAAATACCAACATTATCTTTAACAAACTTAGATCACAATACAGATGCTTTCAACAGTCAGAGGTGTTTAGGCAGACCGAGAGCTGCTCTGCCACATGTTTGTCATTGAAGTCCAAAATGCTGCATAAAACATATTGCAAAAATAGTTACAAAATTATAAATACACTTCAAATGATGAGAGGAGAGAAATACAATATTCTGCGTTTATTTATTGAGTGCTGACTGGAAAGTCATGGCCTCTTGTCCAGCGCCTCATGTTGGCCAGTCATCAAACAATACTCAAAGTGGTGTCTGAACAACAGCAAAATACCGGCTGAGTTTTAAGAAGACCAGGTGATAAAGTGGTGTTTTTCAGTTGTAGTTAACAGCAGCCATGATCAACATGACTTAAAACTTCATAACAGATTTGAATAGAAAGATTTGAATCTGGCAGACAATTAAATATTTCTTCTTGTGTGGTGCCCCATACTGGTCAAATTCCCTTTAGCCGGCACAGTCATGTGCTGAAGGGGTGTGTCACATTTTGTAATTATTTGTCAGATTTTATGAGAATTGGCTTTGTAACTACTGTTTATTTTGAAATCATGTGCCACACCCCAAAACTACACAATAGCCTGTGGCATCCAAGTAGTATGCTGCTACCATTTAAAGATACTTAATACCACACAAGCAAAACGTGAACAGAAATAATTCCTAATCTCGTCCCTCTCAGTAGATATGAACAAAGAGCTTTGTTTAGTCTGGCAGACGCCCTTCAAGTGCTGTTTGAAGGAACTGAAATCATTTCAAACAGCTACTGCATTTAGCTAGTTGCTTATTTAGTCATTCCAGTCAGCAGCGTAGCTTCAGCGCGGTGTGAGTGAGTGCTGGGCATGATAAGTGAAACGCTCAGGACTAATTCAGCACCACCCAAACAAAACCACATGTCTGATGACTAAAATGAAAAGGTCACTGTGAAATAAACAGAAGCTAATCTGATAAAGTATTAGAAGAATTCCATATTTGACCATCTATATGAACACAATCATGATCTGTGTGCACATGTATCACCTGGTTCTCATGACAGGGACCTTGGCAGTACTCAGTCAGGCTCTCCACAGTCTGGTTGATGAGTCCTACGTTCTTCTCGTTGATGTAAAGCCCCAGCAGCCCCAGTCCTCCTGTTGTACTGCCACAAATACAGTCCAGGAACTGGAGAGTCTCGCACACCAGATTATAGTTGTTCTTATTGTTCTGGTTGCGCAGAAAGTTCTGGAGATGGATGGAGATAAAATAAAGTCTTGTTAGGCATATCTGTCTTTGTAAAGGCTCATATGACTATTGGGCATTGTGATATATCTTTGTCAGCATGGCTACGTTTCTGTTACGATTGAGGCTCCTTTCAGCTTCTACTCAGGGAATCTGGTGGCTCGTTCTACTTTTGTGTTCTTTTTAAGCATGCAAGCTTTTACAGACAATTACTGCTGTGACGTGTTTGGAAGAAACAGGCAGAAACATCTCAGTGAATTGATCATCTGTGCTGCATGGCTAGCAGTAAATCAATATCTGGCACCCACGCTGGGTCAGGATGGGAGAGACAGAATGATTCAGCACTGAGCCAGCTATCAGTTAATGAAGGCCTGCCTCAGTTCTGGGTGTAAACAGAATCAGTGCAAGAAGGAAGTCTTCTGTCTGGGCTGGTGGGGGCTAGCCATTACTTAACACTAACACACTCCTCATAGTGAAACCAGACCAAGTCACCCCAGATATGGAAACAGCTGCATCAGGAAGTTCTGCAACTGGTGCCTATTTTCAACATGGTTTCGTTTCTGTATAAGTGAGTGTGGTGATTGAAATTTAGAACACAGCTCAGGAAATGTTAGCATGTCATGAGGAGTAGGAGAAGGAGGAGGGGGGGGGGGCAACAAACTGGTGCACTGGCTGACCTGCAGGTCTCTGTTGTGGTTCTCGCAGAGCAGCTGCATGAGGCGCAAGATGGGCTGCATGATGGTGATGATGACGCTCATCTCGCCTTCCTCCTGGCTCTTATCAGTGGTCGGGACGGGAGTGCCATCGGCGGCCGCCTGGTGCTCTTCGGCTTCAGCCTCCGGCGATAGGTGGTGAAGGCCTTCTTGGTGACAGCGGAGGCCTCCACCAGCTGCTCCTTCACCTCCTCGGTCACCACTGCTACCACTGGCACGTCTTTGACTAACCACAGGTACAGGAGAGTGAGTCAAACACAGACCATTGCAGATAAGACACAGTCTTATAAACAATGTTCATTTGAAAAGTCATAAATTCTTGTAGCATCATTAAGTCACGTGCATTGAGATTTTTTTTAATAAAGAAGAAGATTTTATGACTTAATACTGTATTAAATGAGAAAGAATGCACAAGAATAAATAATCTGAATAAATCAGGTGGCTTTGCTGTTTCAATACAACAGGCCTTTAGTACACAGAGGTCAACAGAGGTTCATTTTTCTAGTTTAATGGTGTCAGGTGTGATTCCCTTAAGAATATGATGTGGGTGACCTAAACTCCTGACTCCTGACCTTTCTTGCGTGCTGGTGTGTCTTTGTCTGGTGGCTCCTCATCCTTTTTCTTGCTGCCCAGGTCGCTCGTATTGACGGTTACGGTGGCTTTGATCTCCTGCTGGGCCAGCTTCATGCGCTCGTAAAACACCTTGAAGAATTTCTCAGACTTGTTGTCGCCTGTTAAACGTTGGAAGAAGGACCGCTGAAGGGGAAACAAGGAGAGGAAAGAGGACAATGCACGTGTTCACTTTCAGCTATATTCAAGTCTTACACTGTGTTTTAGTTCAGTGGGTCTCAAAGTGTGGTCTGGACACCCCCAGGGGTCCTTGAGGGGTTTCCTGGAGGTTTTAGAGAGTGGTTACTTGTTGAGTTTACTCACCACTTTCTAATTTTTACGAACAAATTTTCTGCCAAAATGCTGACTCAAGGTGGTTGACTTTCAACTTAACACCAGCAAATGTACCAGGAACGTTGCTTTTCAAAATTCACAGTGATCAGAGAACAAGATCTTCAATGTGAGAGGCCATTTGTCATTTAGTAACCTCTTACTGGCTACTTCTTATCATTATCTTATTGCCTCTCTTAAAGTTTCTGCACAGCACTGAGAGCCAGAGAGTTACATAAGCCTTCTCTCACTGTGGCAAGAAAACATGCTGTAAGGCCTCATCGTGCTCACCTGATTTCACACCATCTGCTCTCTGCCCCCACCCCCCCCAGGCACAACACAGTTCTGGCACCCTGAGGACTGGGTGTTAACACTTACAAATGGACAAGCAACAGCAAAAACAAAGAGAAAAGCTTTGGGATTAACTTGCAAACAGTCCCACATCCTGCTGTACATGCATCTACTGTACGAGTGTGCATGTGCATAAACACAAAGGCATGCCAACACAACACATTCACACCTGCACACACACACACAGCTGCAGAAACACGTTCACAGAATTGGGCTAACTCGTGCTGCAATGAAAAGAAATTCACATTTTTGTGACTGCAACAGACCACACAGATTTCTTCTTTTCTGAGCTTTTCAACTGTGCAACATTGAAAGTTTGCTCCAGCATGAGTAAGAGGTTTGTGAAGTGAAGCTAAGAAAGGAAATGTTCTGCCTATAGGAACTACACAAAGGGCCCTGTGTGCATGTAGCTGTTGTTTTTCTTCAACGGGCTCATATGTTCTGTCCCATTTTCCTCTCGATAATCCCTCCTTACATAAGACCTGTAATCAGCTGAGTGGTTACAGTGAGGGCACACAGCGCCTTGGCTCTAACACTGTTACATCAGCCCACGGAGGGCGAGCAGTGGAAAGAGGGAAAGGGAGAGGGAGAGAGGAAAACCCTGCCCTACTTTTCAGTGCCAGAACGGCACGGAGTGAGTGTGTGGTGTGTGAGGCAGGAGGTGGTGGTGGGGGGGGGGGGTTCAATGCAAGCAGGAGTTATCACATACATAGATTCTGGGACAGTTTTGAAAGCCTGTTACATAAGACTCTTTCCAGGTTTAGCTAAACTTTGTTAGCTCAAGTTTGTGAGAGCGGGGAAAGATATGTTGATAGTGGTACAACATGCAAGTGCATCGCACGGCACAGATGTGACTTTACCTGCACAGAAAACTTTTGATAAAATATGAAAACTATGAAACCTACTTAGTGAAAATCTCTGCAGTCACATGACTCGAGTCCTGAGAGACGCAGAACACTTAATGCATTAACAAACCTAAGTTGTTTTTCCTCCTCTGTTTTATGCAACAGTTTGTTCCTGCTTGTTTTTCAAGCTGTTAACATCATGTTGTTGACAAGAGAGAGGGTCATTCATTGATAGTGATCTGATTACGAATCAGACTTATGCAAGCAGGCCGACTTCTCCAGACACCAGCTCCAGGACAGCAGTTTTACAAGATTACAATATCAAATAGGCCTCATGACTTTGGCCATAAAAACTGATGCAATGGGAATAACTTTATGCTGATGGTTTAAATTACACTTTTGTCAATTTGACTGTATTTAATGTAGGCAAAGTTGTTTAGAAAACACATAATCTTTAAGAAGTTTGATTTCTTAAGGGTTTTAATTTTCTATAAAACCTTTAAAAAATGTATACTTATTTCTCAAAGTAAGGAGCACAGGTATTGCATCAGCACGAGTATAAAATAATATAGCCAGTTCTATCAAGAAAATGAACTTAAAGGTTCCATATAGTATAAAGGTAGATGTCCATGTGTTGTTTGATTATATAGCAGGTCTAGGTTCTATATTAATACTGTGAAAGTATCAAAGCGCTCAGTCCACAGAGAAATGCACACAGCCTGTATTCAGAAACTGAGCCTTAAAACGAGTCGTCAGGACTTCTGTAATGTTGTGATGTCACAACAAAGCAGTCACCACTCTCAACCCCGCCCTAAGCCCCACCTGGACCCACCATCCAACCTTAGAGGATTCAGTTTCTCTGAGTGTTTACCTGAAATCTGCTTTTTTTTTTTAAATTCAATCACTCAGAAAACAGTCAGCCAATCAGAGGCTCTGAGCCTCCTCTCTTCTGATTGGCTTACCAACCTGTCGTTACTAGAGCTCCAGAGAGAAGCCTGAGAGAGGAGATGCAAAACTACATTGAGATGATTTTTGGTTCTTAAAACCACAAATTTTATCTTCTTATTGATCAAAACTCCAAAAAAAAGATTGGAAATGCCCAGGAAACACGTCTTATAGGTAATTTACTCGACAGGCCTGAATCAAATAAATGAATAAAATACTTGGTCAATAGTCAGTGAGTAAGAGTAGAGGCCCAGCCACATTACCATTGTGTATTTGTATTTGTTTAAAATATTACTCCACTTCCTGTCGGAGCTGGCGAGAGAAAATGTTATGTGAAAGGTCTGAATTCACAGATGCCCTATGTCACATAAGGAAAACACAATTTTAAAGACCACCTTGAACCAAATCTAGCCCCCACTTCCCCCCACTGACCGCTGAGTCATTCTTGGTTAGTCAGCCAATCAGCCTCAGCTTTTCCTGCGAGGCGGTTTAGCCTGCTACGTGTCCCGCGACAGAGCCATTAAGCCTCCTGGGAGCTGTGTTGATCCTGCCGCTGTCAGTCAGGTTGAGCACAGTAGGTTTTAGGTCGACTCATAATTCACTCTCTTATTCTACAGATTCAACATGGCGGCACAGCGAGACCTCCTTTCTGATTATTTTGCGCTCCTACTTCTCTTTCCCTTCCCCTTCAGCTGCCACCCCGGCTCCTGGCATCAACACGGGCCAGTTATGTAAGGCCTGTTTATACCACCAGCTCTCTCTTTCTTTTTATCCATCTCCCACCTTTCCAGCCTGACACCTTGGTGAGTGACAAAGCCATCTCTGTGCTTATTGGAGAGTTTCGGTGGCGTGCTCTACCACCGCCCAGCTGGTAACTAAGGAGATTTGCTCTTTGAAGTTACGACAAGATAGGAGGCTGAAATGAAAGTGACATTCGTGTCCTCAAGATGCTGCACAGGCAGCTAGCCAAACAAAGTCTAAAGTGAATCCAGCGACTTCAACAACAACATAAGCTGCCGAGAGCAGGACTGAGCTAATTAAACTTCCATAAACTATAAACTGGGATTTAAAAGGAGAATCCCCTGCCCACTCTGTAGTTAGAGGAGAACTGGTATGTTGATGACGCTGATGCCTGGAAACTCACTTTGCAGAATCTTTTTAAAGCTTTCCAAGAGGTAGCTGTAAAGTGAACTTGAAACGAGCAGAAGTGGTGGGGTGAGAGGGTGGGGGTAAACCATGCTCGGAAGGGGCTGAGAGTGGCGGCATGTCACAACAAGCCTATTGAGTAAGAGCTGTGGCACCTGTTTGCTCCTGTGACAGTTAAGGATCTGAGGTCATGGAGGCGGCATTGAGTAGATGGATGGACGGTGGTGCTGGGAGGAGTGGAGCTTCTACACTTCTTCTCTTACATAACACACACTTTCTCTCTTAGGGCTGTTTTTGGAATAAGCTTTCTAGCCTCTAAGTATATCCCGGAGTGTGTGTGTGTGTGTGTGTGTGTGTGTGTGCGCTAATGGGGCGTACAGACGGAGTGTGCAAGAGTGTCGTTTTATGCTATGATACATTATGTGAGCTACGTGTCTGGCTTGAGTTACACTCGCAGTGCCACAGTATCGCCGAACAACAACATGGAGGATGTGAGCAAACGTGTCGCACAACATTTTATGTAGTCCATGATGTTCTTCACAGGCTGACGTTATTTATGGAAAGTTATGTAGGTCAATAATTAATGTTTGACATGCGTGCACTGTGTTCTATAAGTAGAGCGTCACTGATGCCAGATTTCTCTTACTTAAAGCCAGAATTAAAACACTGTCACCATACTACAGGCTTTATTTTCGTATTTTAAGGGAGCACACGTCATTCTCACTTAGAGGTGAAAATTTCTACTACACGGCCGCTAAACATACACGATAGTTGCACCCTTTCAAAGATGCTTGCATACGAGATATGAAAAAAACCACTAGTGAATCATTTTTAGAGCATGGGAAGATGCCTAGATAAGCAATTACAAACAAAGCCTTTACATTTAAAGCAAGCGCAGAGATTGTATCAAAAACATTTCTTGTTCACCCAACAGTGGGTACAAATGCATGAGACGCAGTCTGATCTTTACTGTTCAAAGGTATCGTATCTCTGCAAGGCGAGACAGGCCCTAATGACTCAATGACTGATGCTTGGTGAGATTTCCATTTTTTTGGCCTGTACTAACAGATCCAGATATCACTGTGACTGTAGTTGCTTTGCTTAATGAAGAGGGTTTTTACAGGTAAACGAACAAACTTGTGACAAGTGGATGTGTGAGAGAAACCCAAGTCTCTGTTAGTCTTTGAACAACGTGTTTGTGGCTGTAGAGGATGTGACCAGCCAACCCTTACAAATGCAATTATTAAGATTTGAAGGGGATAAACAAGAAAGGCCTGAATCCTTCAACTCAGTTCATGAGCCTTTAATATTCTTCACCTGATGTTCCAGCATGTGGCGTCATGATGAAGTCTCTTCTTCATTGTATTACTCTTACACATGATGCAAGACTAAAGCCAGGGAAAGGCTGTGTCCTGAGCAGTGGTGGAAGAAGAATAATCACTTACTAAAAGTACTAATACCGCACTGTGAAAATAAAAGCCCTGCATTCCAAACTGTTGTAAGTATTATCAGCTAAATGTACTGAAATGTATTGTGCAGGAAAATTTTCCTGTCAGTGTTTTATAGCATATATGATGTTTTTGTTATTAATATTACTGTTGCATTAATGTGTATGTTGCATTTTCCTGCTGTACATGTTTAAGGTCTATATACACTGCAGGGTGGTTTAATCTGCAGCAATGCATCATAATCTATAAAATCATCATGTTTGCAGCGTCACCGTCCTGTGAGAACCACATATCTCTTAATAGTCTGCTTTTCATGAGCTCAGAAAAAAAAAACAAAAAAACGGTTTTTAGCTTTGTGATGATGCATTTCACAGCTAATCCAAGAGCGTTTTTAAATAGTTTACTCATAAATAGTTTATTTATATCTTTTTGTATTCACTAACACACTTACCCTGTCCCCCAGCACTGCCATATCAAGTCTAGCTGTGAGCCCTGGATGAATTCATTCTGAAGCAAACCAACAGCTCTCCATCTCCCTCTCTTATACTTGCTTTTTTCCCCTAGAAATTTAGTTGGCTAGGCTACGACCCTGGATTACCTCAAAAACAAACAAACACACTGCTTGGAGAAATCTGTGGGCATGTTTTTGTCCTGCTTTTCATTTAGACAACAAGAACCCTTCTGTCCTGAAAAGGGGGCAGGCAACCCATCGTTATGTAAGACAGGGAAATGTGATGCATCTGCTGATATGTTGAAAATTCTCTCTGGACCATACATGAGCCTTCAACAAAGCTCACTTGTCCCCCGTGTCATGCCAAGGAGGAGAAAAACACCTAACTTTAAATTCTGAAACAAGAAGCTTCTGTATAATTGTGCCTCGTTCTTCTTTATGCCATTTACTGCTCTTCTTATCAAGTTCACTCTGAGGTTCTTTTCTAGCAGCAAAGGAAATCTGCAGAGTCAGATGCAGACATTCAGACATTTGCTTTAGATTCACAAATAACTTTGGTGCAACTTCCCTAGAATTTACAATAACGCAACTAATGGCTCCAATTTGCAACCTAAGCACTCTCTTATATTACAATATATAAATATATAACATTAAAATTCATCAATGTGACTCTAACAAAAGAAAAAACTTTGCAAACATTTACAACTGCCTGGGGTGCACAACACAAAAAAAAAAAAAACCCTCCACACCCAGTGCAAAACACACGCCCCAGCGTTTCCTCAGGTAGCACCAGAGAGCTGCTGAAATCTATTGATCTCCCCTGAGGCATCTGAGGGGTTGTCCCTTTTATTGCCCTCTAGTGCCCTCACCATCATGGCATGACCCAGTTAAGAGTCCAGTTGGAATGTCAGGAGGCCCGGGGCTCAGGGCGTCATCCACCCAGGCAGGGAGGCAGGCAGCAGCTTATGTAACAGGAGTCATGTGAGTGCCTTTGTGTACACTCTGGGAAGTCAGGCCTTGTCAGGTAACAACACTATGCAAATAGGAGCCTATTATGCAACGGGCCTGTTTATGCAAGACAACACACAAGAGCACGCACACACAAACCTCAAAACCAGAATACACAGCTAGACAGCCTACAAGCAGCACAAAGTCACACACTTGGTCACAAAAGACTTGGTCTAGTACATACATACATACATTCATACATTCACACACACACACACACACACACACACACACACACACACACACACACACACACACACACACACACGGCACCTTGCAAAGCCGAAATAATGCAGTTGCAAACACAGCAGCTCTCTCCACTCTCAACCTGCCTGCTGCGAGGTTCGCAAAGAGTTAGCGTTGTCATAGCAACCCCTGGCTGGCTGTGGGGAGACGATGACGTGTTTGGCTGCACAGCTTGGACCTCTCCCAGCGGACTACTGTTCCTCTTCCTTTCTGACTTCCTTTTGTCCTCTCACTATCTATGGCCCAAACTCACTCCCCCCCCCCCGGACTCAAAATGTCAATAAGCACAACAAACATGCCAGGATGCTTTCTGTACCCAACTGTGAAGTCTCGCTTTCACAACGCGGCCTGGATGCTACACTTAGAGCTGAGTATCTTTCCTTTTCCCATTTGAAGTCATTCTCGGTCACTTCATTTTGTTCTGTTGACAGCAGCGCAGCTCCAGGGCAATAACTAAAATTCTTGACACCACAGCGTTGAACTCCTAAGATAACATCTCCTTGTTGAGATTCTGCTCATGCCTCTCTGAGGGGAATGCCTTTAGTAGTTCCATTTATTTGCAGGAAAAACGTGTGAGTGCTGGGACCTCATTAACACTTCACACCCACCCTCCACTGCCCTGTTTGCACTGTGTACTCTTGAACCCAGTGACCCCCACTCACCTGGATGACCGTGTTTCCACCTTCCAGCAGTGCGATGGCTAACAATATGCTCTCCTGGAAGATCCTGTCGCTGGTAGCATTCATGATGAGGTCAATGACCAGATCAGAAGCCCCCTCTTTGTCCAGGTGGCACTGGACCTCAGCCAAACTCAGCTCCCCTCGACCTCCGACCCCGGAGCTGACAACTGTGGTCAAAGACATAAAATCATTACCATTAACACAGCTTTATTCAGATTTCAGGCAGGTTACATAATAGAACATGGGTAAAAACATATCATCATTTTCCATTATTAAATACATATATACTTCAGTAATAATGTAATAAATACATATAATAATTACGTACAGTATTTCAGTTGCAGGAAGATGCTAAGCTAGATTAGTCAACAAAGAGAAAAGGATACTGAGCATTAATACTCAGGGCTACTCTAAACACACACCTTGCTAGCCAGGATCCAGACACATGAATCGTCCTAATCAACCGATCATAGCAGACAGAATTAAGAATGGGGAAGTCATTTATTTACATAGCTAGCTACAATAGCTACATGTAGGAAAAAGTGACAAAAAATGTAGACGAGTGTGGATGAGATAGAAATTTACAACTTGATTTAGGTCCACATGTGATCCATGTGAGAATCATCAAGTTAGCTGCCCCTAGCAACTACTACCGCAGCTACCAAGTCAACTGAAAAGGGCTGATAACATCACAAACAAAAAAAAAAATTCAGACAAGAAAGTGAACAACATGAACACGTCACACTGAATGAAGTGAAACGGCAGTAATTCCGACTGATTGGTGAGGAAAATTAATCAAATGAGCAATGTAAAGAATGTAAAGTACCTTTAAAGGCACTGTGTAAAATTTTCTCATTTTGATGCCCATATGTGACCAATATCAAAAAGCAACCAAACAATATACAAGTAGTATGTAGATGTAGTCAACGGTAATGCCATCTGCCATCTCCCCTATATGAATCAAACCCACTAAAACTGAGACAGAAGGACAACCCATACACTGCACCTATATTCACAAGGATTATTTATTTTTACACAAATAATAATCAGAGAGATGCTGCTGTCACATGAAACCTTAAAGAAGAGACCACATGATATTTCTGAAGCCTAGAATAAGACACAGGTATATTTTCTATCCATCCAGCCACTGCACAGAAATGTACAATACAACATGAGGCGTGACTTTAATCCATGGACACTCTTTAACTGCTACCGCTGCTGCTGCTGGCTACCACAGCCAGCCAGTGAAGCAGTGGTGGTGAGATAACAGCACCCATCAGAGCCATCTCTGGCTGGGCGAGCCACTGAATCAACAACACATCCTATTCTAGACAGCGCTTGGCTCTCTGGTCGCCTGGCAACAACACGGCCTACGTTATGCCGAGGAGAGAGCCGGTATGCTCAGTGGCAGAGCCGAGGTCCAAGGGCTTAAAGGGAGCACAAGGCTGTGAATAAGATCTCATTTTTTTCTCTCTGCTCTGAAGCATGAGAGATGAACGATGAGTCATTTCTGTGATGAGAGACACAGAGCAACTCACTGGAATGAATAAATGTCATTTTTGAACAATCTGTCCAATTTGCAGAGATTGAGTTGGAATGATGGAGAGATCATTTGTTTGTAATCACAACTCTTTTCTGAGCAAATGTGTGGTCTACTGTAAATGAACCTAATGCACAAGAAGCATACTGCTGTGGACTAACAGTGTGGTCCTGGTGGGTGATGTCGACCCGCAGGAAAACAACTCATGTTTACTAATAAATAGTGGAAACTGTCACTGACTTGTGTCACTATGACTATTTCTTTGTAATCTGTGTAATGAAACACAAACAGAAACAAATGTTTCTGGCCTCAGTGGAACTTCCGTATAATCTGTGATCTGTGATGATTTTAAAATTTTAACCAAATTTTTACCCAGACACAGACTATATTCATGCTGATAAAATCTTAATTCTGACAAAATTAGAACATCATTCCCCTTATTAAACTTTACTTAAAGGTCCCATATTGTATAAAGTGAGACTTACAGGTCGAGGTTCTATATTAATACTGTGAAAGTATCAAAGCGCTCAGTCCACAGAGAAATGCACACAGCCTGTATTTACAAACTGAGCCTTAAAACCAGCCGTCAGGACTTCTATAACTTATAACATGTCACAACTATACAGTCACTGCGGTCAGCCATGCCCCAAGCACGGCCCGGCCTGACCCACTGTCCAACCTTGCAGGATTTGGTTTGTCTGAATGTTTACCTGAAATCTGCTATTTTTATTTTATTTTTTGATCACTCAGGAAAGTTCAGAGCCTCCTCTCTCCTGATTGGCTCAACAACCTGTTGTTACTAGAGAGAAGCCTGACAGAGATGTAAATCTACATTGAATTGGTTTTTGGTTCCTAAAACCACAAATATATCTTCTTATGATATCAAAACTTCAAATCAAACACTGGAAAAGTTTACAATATGGGACCGTTAAGCAATTTCTTTCACCAATGGTCAAAATAAGTAATCTGTTCCCGACTCCCTAAAGTAGCTGAAACCTATAAACTAAACTATTTTAATGTTTAATTTTTTGAGCTGCATGCTTGGCTTAGCACCGTAATAACCCAGTTCCCCAGAGGAAAACATTTCGATATCTAACCCTTTATCTTTATAAGCAAACCCTATAAACATGAGATACTGTACTGTTCACACACACACAATCACACACAATCTCACACACACACACACACACACACACACACCTGTAGGTGATTTTCCCTGCGCTCCAGGAGTGAGTGGGCCGTTGCTGAAGGTTGTGAGGCTATCTCTCCTCTGGCCAGGTTTGACATTCCCATAGTATCGATTAACCAAGATCTGCCGCAGAGCTTCTCCCTATCAGTGAAAATCAGATGTTAGGAGACTGAGTCCAGTTACAGCTTCACCATGTCACAGTCACGGAGCTGGAACCCAAAGTCAGTGTGACTGTGCTAATGTAGTACAGTACAAGATTACAACATTAAAGCAAGAGTACTCTTAATCACACTAATAGTTTGAAGTCTCACAACAGGAAATACACAATGGAAGGCTGTGAAAGTTACAAGATTGCATGTTAAAAAAAAAGACAAACAAACAAAAAAAAAACCTGTTCAAATTAATTCTTGAATACTTGATCATCTCTTCAAATTACATTTGCTCCATTTGAGAACTCTTCCCTGTGTTTTTCACATTATTTTGAGCTGATCAAGGGAATTAAATAAATCTATAAATTACCGCAGTTGTACAGAATTTTTGTCTAAATAATAATTAACAATAAATTCGCAAAAAAAAAAGCCATAGCCTTGAAGTCTAACCATAATAAGATGTCCCCTGTGGAATGACTTCTTATTTGATCTTTGCCCTCTGATCTCCATCAGTGATGTTCAAAGGCCACACTGTGCCCTCTCCCACCACGACATACGCTGACATTCAGTGTTGCCCCATGTTGGTTTGGTGTAAATCAGTGCAGCACAGTGACCTACATGCTCCCTCTGGGCCAAATACGTCACAGGCCATCAAAGACGAGATGAACACCCAAAGTTAATGTCCATCTGTTGATCTGCCTCACACGTTACATATCACATAACTGACAGGGGAGGGAATGAGTAAGTGCCATGCTGGGGAAGCAGTGTGACTGCGAGGGCCTCATGACAGTCGCTCAGTCAGTTGTCGATCACCAATACCAAACTCAGTACCTACCCTCCTGTGATCCTCCAGTTGCTTCTGTGGCTGGTTGGGATCAAGCTCCTTAAAGGTGAGGTGAGTTAGCAAAAAGCAATAAAATAAGAAAACAAAAAAAAAAAATAAAGAAAAAAGGTCCAAAGGGAAATTTGGAAAAGAAATTAGAAAACAAAACAGGGTGTTAATACAGTGCAAATTAGTTACTTCACCAGCATGCAAGAAATTGGGTGTAAATTAGCTCATGCAGTTAAGAAGGAAGTGAGTGAGGAGATGCGAGGTCAAGTCAAAATCATGCAAGGCTGTTGCAGGGGAGGACTGACATTCCCTCTAAAAGATCCTATATATCTACATAGAGTTAATTATTAAGAAAAAGTTCCGTTGATAGTTCAGATCTCAAACACCTAAATTTTATGTCAACATCTAGTTTTTCTTTCTGCTTATAAAAACTCAGATGCTCAGTGTGGGACATTTCAAACACTGTACTCTTTGGCATGTGGTGAATCCCTCATTACTTTACAGTCACAGTGGCAAAAGTGCCTGAATTATTTACATAAGAGAATGACAAACTGCCGATGGGGGAGAAACACAAGCCATGAGAATGAGGAGAGAAAAACAAAAAAAAGCTCTGTCCAGGTTACATAATGGAGCCGTGAGCTACTGACACACACTATAAGCAGCAATCTGGCATGGAAAAAAACACCTCAACCATGACATCAACCCCCCCC
>NW_019524722.1:207579-271097 GCF_002814215.2 Seriola lalandi dorsalis | reverse complement strand
CCACCCGCCACACACACCCCACCGTGCCCCAACACGCTATCAGGAAATTGGACACTTTGCTCAAAAATCGAAGAGGTGGAAAGAAAGATGAAGGGAGGGAGGGAAGGATGAGCAAACAGGTGGGAGGCGGAGCACATACAGGGGCTGACATGTAGCATCATTTCCACAGAGGGAGCAATACGCACAAGGGGGGGTCCTTGAAAAAGGAAACACATGGGAATGGGTTGTGACTCTTATCTATTTAGATGAATAGATGTCAGTCACCAAGCACAAGTGTAATGGGACAGTTAGTATATAAACATGACAGATGATCTCTGATCAGCAGTGACCCATATTAGTGGGGAGCAGGCTAATATGGGTCTGAAACACACCTCAGCAGGGACTTCAGGCTCCGGCGGAGGTGCCAGCTGATTGGAAATAAAAGGCTGATGTTAGTCAGAGTTAGAAGATGCAGAATTAGTAGCAGTATGTAGGAGAGTATTTCATTACAACGTGTGTCTCATGTTTATGTGTTTTCACAGAGCTAGCCTTATGGTGCAGCATGGATGGTGTGCAGCAGTAACCTACTGAAGCAAGAAAGCAGAAGCTCTGTGTACAAAAAAAAAAGAAAGAAAAAAAGTAGCTGTGCTTTCACCACACTATAGACCACTGTCTATGATGCTACACTGTGTTTAGCATTCTGTGGTTCCTTTTTAACCTCCTGCTGCAAAGTGTTGTTGCCTATCCCCTACATGACATTGCATTCATGCCAAGAATGGTAAGATATGCATACTAATCCAAGTACCGATATGCACATACATGTTGGTTAATATAAAGGCCATGTGAGAATTATACTTTGTAATCCAGCAGATTTTTCACCTGGTGGTATCACACAGAGAAATACTTTTGCTGCTGGAAAGTAACAAACATCTTAAATGATGCAACAGTTGTAAAAAAAAAAAATTCCCCAGGATCTGATTAAGAAGCACATAAATTGTACAACTATACAACTGAGCAGGGATGGTCATAAGAACAACTCTTTGTCATTTCCTAATCTGATGGAACTGACAAAACCGGTTTAACAATTCAGCAGAAAGTTAAATAGAAAAAATAAATAAATACATCAACATTAAACTTTGTCGTTTGCTGCTGTAGCTAATAGCAGTTCATTTATAAAATCTGAGCAAAGTAAAATAATAAAATAAAACAGATTCAAATTATTAAATAAATAAATAAAAAGAAAACAAAATTCAAATTTTATAAAATTTAATTTAAAACAAAATAAAGTAGAATTTGAGAGAGGCTGAGAGGCCTTCAAATTCCAGCTATATACGAAACTAAACTGACAAAAACAACTGAAACTGCGCAGCGGGCAGCAGCTAGGAGAAACTAACTACGTGCTACCTGCTGTAACATGGGCACCCGTCTCCCTCTATGACCTAGACAGGTTGGTCTTTGCTGATTAATTGGAATTTCCCAGTATTGGGCCTCCTTTTAAGTCAACATAACGATTTCCACAGAAAAATGGTGATGCATCAAACGTCACTGAAGCTAGATTCAACATCTACCTCTAATTCAGCTCAAAAACGAACACTGTTTCTGTTGATGGAACATAATAAACTCCATATGTGTGATCTGACCTAATTTGCAGCATCAACTACTGTCAACAGCTCGCCTGTAATTTTCTTGTGTACAAAAAAAAAAAAATGCATCAGCTGGGTGCGTTGACCTCATAGTTGTCAGAATTGGCTCCTCTTGTTTTACTTCCCAGAACGTGTGATAAAATTTCCACAGAAGCTATGCCAGAAAAAACAAGCACAGTGAGATTCAGGGCATTTGTGGACACAGAGACAGTTGAGGTTATTTGATCTCACTGACGAGCAAAATCTATACACTCCTCCGTAGATGCCGCTCCTTTCTTGGGGCGCTGCCAGCAATCATACAGTTTAGAATAACATAGCTAAGAGACTTAACCCTTATCCCAAAACAGTCATACACAGTGAGCACTGCTATACCTCATCGCGCTAAGAAGTCATAAAGGAAATTGA
This sequence comes from Seriola lalandi dorsalis, assembly GCF_002814215.2. NCBI lineage: Eukaryota > Metazoa > Chordata > Actinopteri > Carangiformes > Carangidae > Seriola > Seriola lalandi. The sequence continues at coordinate 269,070 of NW_019524722.1, read as the reverse complement.
CTGTTCATAATGAAAGAAAACGAGTCTTCAGGGAAAACGCCAGAAGGGCGGTTTTTGTAAAACACTCTGCTGACAATATAAAACTGGCCCTCTGCCCTGTAACAGAGGCAGACCACAAACAATTAGCAGGTGTTAACTTTGGCTGAAGTGCATACTCACTGCCCCCCAACCCCAAAACCTCAACTTTCCCATGCTCCCCACCCCCTCCCCCCTTCCTCTGTCCACCCTGCGTTGCCCAGATCGAGGTGCACCACTGCTAATGTCTCCTGAAAGGTATCTCTGCTGCACTTTTATTGCCAATTACCACTGAAGGTCACACATCAGTGGAGAGTTTAACATTCCAGGAAAACAGAGGAGGAAAAAAAAAAAGAAAAAAGAAAATTGTTGGCTCTTATGTAACTGCTGCCTGAGAGTTGGCGGGAGCCCAAGAATCGTGCAGCATTAAGTTAAGGCAACAGGGACAGTGCTGTGCATTGCTGAGAAACATCAGCAGCTCCCCCTGTTGACGGAGAAGAAAAACAGCAGCCAGGAGTCTCCTGACTTAACCCAGAGGAGCAGAGGCAGGAGGATTCATGAGGACAAGAGGAGTCTATCTGACGTAAATTGGCAGAGGTAGTGATAGGAGTGGCAGCTTGGATAAGCTGCACACTAGTGAACCAGAAAGTGAAAGTGAAATGGACAAAAAAGTAATTGCTGGAAAAGGTGTGGCTGGAAAAATGCATGAGAAGAAAAAAACACAGCAATCGACACAGCGAATGTTTAGCTAAACAAATAGTCATTAGTCAGGATAATGAAGAGATTATGATGGGCTGGCAGAACATACGGAGCTTGAGTGACGCGTTCACGCCCCCTCAAATCGATAGACAGACCACCACACTCTCCCTGCATAGAAACAGCCCCTTATATAACACTTCATGTATGGGTTACATACGCAGCCACCGTCCTCAGCAAACTGTATTACATCACCAGAAAAAGACAAGAGACTTCATCTCCATCTGAGCCCTTTAACCTCTCGTAGTCTCACAAACAAAAGAAGTTCACAAGCACGTGTGTTTTGTGGAAACACAAACACATGCAGCGGATGATATGATCAGGCTCGACAAGGAGGGTGGCAGGCTGGTCATGTCTTGTTTTTTTTCCCCCGGCTCACAATTTATCACGTTTCTATTTCTGGAAGACTGAGATAACCTCTGCTAATGGGTGAACCGTCACTCCGCTTTATCCCGCTCTCTCATCACTCTGTCTGGCTATGCAAAATCCAGCCCACAGACTTGGCATGCGGCAACTAGAAGTATGATGGGGTCTGTCAAACAGTAGTGAAACTGACAGCTGCGCTGATTCCTAGAGACCTTTGGGTGGGTGTTGTGGTAGGTCAGAAAGCAGCAGCGGGGGTTACATAACAGCTATCATGGCAGTTTATCTTTGCTGCTGCTAAGGGGAAGTTGAGGTTTTGGCCTGCCTGTCTTCCATCTAAATGATATCTACACACACATGTTGCCAGCCATCGGTCAGGGAACTGCATACTGCTGTTAACATGAGCGTGTGTGCGTGAATGAGTGACATACAGCAAGTGCTGGGCGTTAAGGGAGTATGTGTGCATTCTTGAGATGCTGCATATGGGAGGAGTCGATGAAACAAAGCGCTGGTCTCTGAGAAGAACAGCTCGGCTTTTGTGGAAGCCGGGGATTTCCATTGCTACAGTACCAGGCGGCATGTATGAGGAGGGAGGGAAGGAGGGAACATAAGAGAGACACAACACAGAAAATGAGAGCATGTTGCTTCCTGGCAACTCTGGAAAGACCCTTTCCAACAATTTCTCCATTTCCCCAGGTCATTGTTCACTTCCCTTGCACTCACCACCACCTTGATTGAGTAACTCGCGCCTGTTTTTCACTCTTCAGTTATTTTCCTGCTGCCACAGATTCTCCTGCTCTGACAATGTGTACTTTCAGTTCTGACAAATTTACTGATTTCAAGAGAAACCACTGCACAGACTGAAAATATCAACACGTGCTGAGCCGAGTAACGTTCGTAAAACAATCCCAATTCAAGACCCACTTACTAGCTTTTTTCCAAAGCTTTGAAACCATATCACAAAGCCCTCATCAATGGACGGAGTTTGCTAACTTGCTCTGGAGATGAATCTGTAGACATGATTTTATCCATAGCACCTTCAGGACATAAACCTTAGAAAGTGGACCTTGAATTGAGACTGTTTTGTCAAACTACTCTCTAAAAGGTGCTTGTTTAACGCTAAACTTGTTGAAAGTTCCACAAAAAAACTAGGAAGTGAACCTTGAGTTGAGCCTTTCTATTGCATTGCTATATAAAACAACTAAGTAAATGTTGTAATAAAATTTTGAATAAAAACAGCAGTTTAAAAAACTAAGCAATAAAAAAGAAAAACATAAAATGAAAGCAAAAAAAGCTAAGTTAAAAAAAAGAAGAGTAAAATGGCATCATGAAAAAGATTCTATACTGAGCAGCTCAGGTCAGGAGCTCAGACCAAAATGGCTCAGCTGCCCCTGGTAATCAAAAGAGGTGTTGAAACAACCCAGAGACCCTGACAGGACCTCAGGCTGTGCTTTAGTACATGAGGAACTAATATATTGAAAATGTACCTGGGATCAATAAAGTCTTAAATTAGATTCTAAAGTTCACAGGCAGCCAGTGGAGAGAGACAAGTACAAGGCCAGTGTGTTCCTGTCTCTTAGAAATGGCCAAAAGACCAGTGGCTACGTTGAGTAAGATAAAGGTCGGTGGACGGACTACAGGTCTGAATAAAGAGAACTGCAGTAGTCCAGATGAGAGGAGATCAACATGTGGTCCTGTGGTTATAACAGTACTCTAAAACTCAGACAGTGTCTACTGGGAGTTGGTAGATATAAACAGATCTGTGTAGGTTACATCCTGTCTTAAGAGTTCAGTCAGCAGTGACAGTGATACGGTTCCTCTGTAGTTACACCCATACTGTAATCCCTGTGAGGTCCACTCACTATCACAAACAGAAATGAGACACCAATTTTATTCATTTCCTTAAGGCCACAGGTCATGACCACACACATATTTTTGCAATGCAGTCTGCCTGGCCCCCTGTGTTATTAACTATCTGTTAGATGGAATATCCCGGGCTATATTTATATATATATATATATATATATACACTCACACCTGCTCTTGTAATGGTGGCAAATGGCCTGGAGGAAGAATACACTTTCTCACGACCATCCATCATTAGGGGGCTAAGTGACCAGAAAAAAAGAAACAGCTCTATGATGTAATGTAGTGTAACACATTGACCCTAATAAATACCACAATACCACGCTAAGTTTTTACTGAGACTACCAAGTTGCTGATGTGTTGATTTAGTGTGATGTTACAACTGGCAGAGTCATAGATGGGAACACTGCAAATTTGTGTGTTTTACTGGGGCTAAGTTACATATGATGAGTGTTATTATTTAACATGATTTAAATCAAACTTTAGGACCATGAATAAATAAATAAATAATAAATACGAAAAATGGAGGACAGTGTGTCGAAAACTTTGAAAACCATCGTGATGGAAAGTAACTGGTAAATAAAGTATTAAAAATCCAATCTGTGTTGTACGAAATATTTCGGATATTTTGTCCTCTGGAACAGAAAATATTCTCACGTGCACCCAATCTTTGTTAACCCATCTTTAACCCATGCTTTATCCATTGCTTTTTTAAAAAAATCTAAACTGCATGTGTACGAGCCATTGGACAACTGAATTTCCCCAAGCGGATGAATATAGTATCTATCTATTAGAAACACTTTACAATTTAAAGTGCTGCAAAGTAACAATACCACAAACTACAGCCTCAAACATTCCTACATCTCTAGAAAAATTTAAGTTTTTAATTTGAAATGATTAATTACCAAAAATTAGGATTTTGTATTAAAGTCTACAGGTATTTCTATCTCAGTGTAAACTACATTTCCTATTAAGGTTCTCTAATTTTATTGATCTATTTTCTGATCTGTAGGTCGAGATGAAGAAGTTATGAATTATGAAAAATTAGAAGGTGTGACTAAAAAGGTACAAATCTCCTGAATGTAACAGGAGTATGACGTTTAAAAAGATTCCAACGTGTCAAAATATTTGATGTGATTTAAATGAAAAAGAGAGAGAGAGAAAAAAAGAAAAAAAAAAAAACTCTCCCTCAATGGAAATTCCAGGGCCCAAAAGTCCCATATCATTTGTGATGAGCAATCGTAGCTGCGTAATGCTGCTGTTACAGATGACTGGTCTGTTGCAAACAGACTTTCAAATAAAGCTGCAACAAAGGAGTAACGGCTGTACAATTAAAATCGGTTTGCAGTGGTAAAATGCCGTAATGTTAATGTTAATGTTCGCCTGCATACACAGAATGTATTCAGTAAATGAGTCTTCTTCTACAATCCCATTTCTTCCTTGAAGTAAGTACACGACCACGTACAAGCACCACAGATAAGCATATTGCATGACATGCTAGCTCTATGCTACATTTTAACATGGAGCTCAGGAGCGACTCTCAACAGGCACGCGACAGGGAGGGATGGACTGAGCTGCCGACAGGTGTCACAGGTGAGAATGTGATCTACTCGCAGCACAAGCACATCTATGCTGTTAGTTGGAGACAAATCAAATGTACATCACAGTAGTAAGTAAAATGATCAACCTCAGCCACATCCATTTCATCATCAAAGGCAATGAGCTGCAAGAGAAGAAGTATAGGGGGCAGAGAGTTAGTAGAGCTCGATTAGTAAGGTAAAGCTCGGTCACAAGTGTGCAAATGTAAAGCTCGTTGCAAACACACACACACACACACACACACACACACACACACACACACACTGAAACAGTGAAAGGACAGCATGATAAAACTCAAAACCAGAACAAATTAGTAATAGTAAAAACACCCTCCCACCTTCATGTTTCATCGTTTTACAACATTGAGATCACAGACAATATTGAGCTCGTCTGACACTGATCAACAGAAAAAAGATTTTAATGTTAAAATAACTTATTTCAGGTTTTTACATTTACACATATTCCTTCATACCTGTTGGCAAACACCTGCTGAAATCTTTCCCTTCAGCTAAAGCTGCAACAATAACAGTTGTTGTATTGGTTTCCCCCCTCATCACTGTGACCTTTTTCGGTAGTGAATTTATTACAGCAACAACTTGTAATTTACATTACTTTACTTGCAGACAGCCTTTTCCTTGTGCCCTTTCCCTGATTGGAGCTCACAAATGCAGATGTATTTAACCTAAAATAACCTGTCACATCTTGATTGCACACTGTTTTTGTTTCCACTTTGACATTTAAGAGTCTTCTTCCTGCTGATCGGCATAAAACAAAATCCCAATTTCATCAATTGTGGTTAAATGTTGTTACACAATAAAACATGAAAGAGTCCGAGGGGAAAATACTTAAAGTCTGTTCAACCTCCCCAACACCCTACAGCAAACCTTTGTTTGTATTCAGTTTGCTGTCATAACAAAGACAAGAGTGGGCTGAGTCCACGCCGACAGACAGACAACAGGCGCTCAGAAAACAACAGAGCTGCCTAAACCACACAGTCACAACAGTCATAGATGCAGCTCCTGGTCCAATCGTACATGAATTTTTGTAAACAAGCACATGCATATTTCATTAAGTGTTTCCTACCAAAACACTTTTTTTTGTTTAAATATTTTGAAGTCTACACTGTTGACCTCCATGTTTAGTATTAACATTCTTCTTTTCCTGTGCCTTTTGCCATAGCTCTGCAGTTTTGCTTGCAACATTACCGACACAAATTTTTGGCACTTGTTGAGTTTGTTTAGTTTGTGGTTTGACTTTGTTTCAACCAGTGAAGCCTCAGTGCTGTTGTTGATTTAGCCTCATACTGGAAAAACAAGCTGACAAGAGTTGAAGTGATTAATTGGAGATTAGTACAAGAGCCAATGAATGTTGTGTAAAGTAGCTGAGTGAGAGTTGGAGCATGCATGTTGTTAATAGTGTTGATAATGTGAACATTCATTACTTTGATCATTTGGACTTGCTGTTCGATAGTAAGTGTTTTTGGGAGAAAGCAATGAGTGAATTTGTTCTTAATTAGTTTGTGTGAAACCTGAAAATTAGACATGACAGTGAGAAATCACAAACTGCCCTGGGTTACAAATAAAAGACGTGAGGACACACAGTAAATATGGATCATTTCTGTTCATTGTGCTGTTCAGGCTCCAGACGCCACCAAAGAGACCTCAGCCTATTATTTGATTCTATTGCTTTTTCATCTAATGTCTTCCTGTAAGTTTGCTGAAGTGGGACAGGAACGCTGCATCCCGAGATGTGAGCAAAGTGTTTTATCTCATGTGTGGGTGAATCTTGGGCATGTCTACACGCAGATGATGAGAAACAGGAAACACAGAAAGGTACACACCTTCTCCCCATAGCCCCGGTCTTTTGTCATCATTTCCCTCAATGTCTGCAGCACTTTGATGCACAGACGCTCCTCATTCTCCTCCAGCAGCTGCTTGGTGTGTTTGATCAGTCTGGTCAGGGGAAGAAAAGGAAAAGTGAGCACATAAACATGGATTGATGGCAGCTGCAGCTCTCCAAATCACCTCACACCACTACAGAGCATACCCATGATAATCGCACCAAATAATTCTGGCTTATTTCCTTCACAGAATGATCTTCTCTAAGCCTAAAACAACAGATTTGGAGGAGAAGGGCCTGGCAGCAGACGTGAAGTAGGGGTTATTCAGCTGTGAATTTGGAAAACTACTCCTACACATCCTGGCAGTGCACAGAGGACTGTAAAGAGCGCAGTGAGCTCACCAAAGTGAGATCACCAAATTTATTTGTGGTCTGTTTGTGAGGTTGTGTTCATGTTCCTTGTGTATCTTCTACAAAAAAGCTTCCAGATTCACATCTATGGCAGATCTATCTCAAGCTGATGCTGTGCTACAATATGCACTACAATAACACTAGTATGCACACTTGCAGTTCAACAGGCTGTCTCATCTCCACCACTAACCATAACTACGTATTATCTGAGGTGTCTGTTAACCCAGCTCTGATCTTGGTGAGGTTCGGACTCACTTTGATATGAAACCTCCACTTTCACATTTCTTGCGAGCATCCGTGTTCTCAGGGAAGAGCAACTCTGGACGGTGCAGGACGTCCACTAACACCGAGAGCTCAGCTTGGACCAGCGGCCTCAGGCGGTCCTCCAGCGCTGACACTATGTCCTACAGAGCATAGTGACACACAGCCAGAGGTTAGAAATGATCTGAAACTGTGCTTTGAAGAGTTCACTGACTTCCTGTCAACGGTTAAAACAAGATCCTCTTAGATGATTAATCTCCACGTTTACATGAAAATCGTGGTCTTGAATATTTATTACTCCTGAACTTTTCATTTACAGACTTCCTCCCTCAGACTTTTATCTGTCAGTATCTATTGTACATGCATCCGCTTGAATTATTTCATCCAAGAAATCCAGCTGTGGCTGATATCAAAACATCTGTGTGATTGGTTTATGAAATAATGGAAGAGAAAGCAGAAGATTACAAATCCGGTACACAATTTTTTGTGTGCATAAACAATTCAAACCAAATGTATGGTGCACAACCACGTCCCACTTCTCTGCGCACTTCCTGTCACGTCTGGTGATAATTAGTGTGAAAAGATGCGAATAGTGAAGTTGCATCATGAAGACTGATAGTCTAGTAGTGATGATAGTATGAGATGTGTGGGCTGTTTAGTGGAAAAAAAACATGAGCATGTAAAAAAAAAGAAAAAAAGAAACATAGTAGACCATGAATAGCACTGAAGCAGAGATATTGAGAAATTCTTTTCTCTAAATAAAGGAAAGAAAAACATGGAAAGGAAACCATGTTTGGGAGTCACATAAATCCCTCTTGGGTCGGTGACGAGGTTGGCCTCGTGAAATAGGTCAGAAATTCAGAACTTCCGCTTCAAACTGAGTCATTTGTTACAAGAAAACAGGGTGTAACAGCTTGGCCTATCACTAAAAAACACTTAATTCCAGGATGCAATTAGGAACCACAGTTCTACAGTATTTGTTTGCGACACATTTACCAAAAACATTACATCACTCTTGGCACTGACAACAGTTAATGATAACAGTGGGGAGTCTTGACTGGCCCACGCTGATCACACACACCACATTTTTTATACCTGCAGTATGCAAGTAAAGGCAGAATGAGCTTATTCTAATTGTCACTTTTTTTTCTGCCATGGTATTTGGATAACACTTGTATTCACAGGTCCCTAAAGTTTGGATATTTGCATTACTCCTCATCATGTAGCATGACTTGATAATAAATGTACTGTACACATAGCTTTTGTGGGTGTCATAGCTCATTGTTCCCCTTTTCCTGCCAAAAAAGTCCCAAGGAGGAAGAGGAAATGTACAGTTCTCCCGCTGTCTCAGAGATATATGTGGGTCAGATACACCAGACGGCTACATCATTGAAAAACACGTCTCACAAACCAGATCTGATCTATACAATAAAACATACGATGATTAAGATGTTTCACTGTAATTCCCTCTGATTTCTTTGCTTCACACATTTGATTTTTAGCAATAAATTGAGATTGAGATTTTTTTTCATATGCTTCTCAATCCATGAGAAGAGACAGAATGTAAACTGTCAAACACAGTTATTTAATGAAAGATTGCTGTTCATATTGTATTTTTTGTATTTAAAGATGATCAGTTAGCATAGGCACAGGGCTACTGCAGTAGCTCGTCATCTAGCCAATCAATACAACAACAATTGTTGCACATGCTCACTGTTCGTTTGGTGGTTTCGAGTTTTTACACCTTCTTTATTCCTTTTTGTTAGACTGACTATGGCACAAATCAACACCTTGTCACTACTGAAAGAATTTGTTGTCTTGTACCACTCTGCTATTACATGTGTCACTGGTCCTCTTTATAATAGCTCACTGCTTCCTGTTCTCCTCTATAACCTGACTGTCTTTAGGTACAATTCAAGGAATCAAGAACATTTCAATAATCAAGCTGATTTTCAACCAACTAGATCATTTTACCAATGTTTTATTTAACCCGTGTTTTCACTTTTTTGCTGCTTTGCGTTTTTTTGTTGCTTTTACCATCAAACTGCTTTATAATATGTGTTTCCTTTTGATATTTGCCATGGCACCACCTTCCTGTTTGAGGGATCACTGTTAGATGATATGGTTTAAATCAATTAAAATTAGTATATTTTTAAATAATTAAAATGATTACACTGAAATTGTCAAGAATAAGGAACAAAACAGAGCATGTCTTGCTACCAACCTGCAGCCTCTCAATGATGTTTCTGTAGTCTTTGGAGGTCGTCAGGCCGGAGTCTCGTCTGAAGGTGTTCTTAGCCGACAGTCTCCAGTTGAGGATGCTCTTCTGCACAACATTATTGGACTTGACAAACAAGTTGTTCACCTGACTGTCCAGGTCAACTGGGATAGCAATGGCTCTGCTTTTAGCTGGGTAGAGGGAAGAAGATAAATATTTCATGTTTTTAACGTGTGCCACAATGCTCTTTCTAATGTAATGCTAGACGCTGGTGGTGGGAACAGTATCTTACCCACGTCTGAGAGCACTTTAATGCAAGCCTCCACCGAGGCCTTCTGAACAGGGTTCAGCCAGTTACAGTGGTATACCCTGAACACTCCCTGAAGCAGTTGTACGAACACTGGCTGACGAGTCTGTAATACAGGAAAAAACAAATAAGTTAAAAAAAACCAAAACAAGATAAAGAAGGTAAAGAAAGGAGCAGAAGGAAAACAGTGAATGAGAATTGAACAACCACTGAAGGACTATTGTGTTCCCTCACTAGGTTGGACTCAAAACCCCATTTGTGCTAAACATGTCAGTGCAAGGATACTATGGCACCTATGGTGGAAGGGTCTACAGCTTCAGGTCCAGTAGGCCAGCTGTGTATAATCATGTGCACTCCCAACATAACAATCCAAACCAGGGTTTAACAGAGAGCACAACTTATTTCTACCACCATGATGAAAGAGCAATCTAACAGCTGGCCACAGCCCTAAAGTACAATAAATACCTCAGTTATCTTTCCAAGAATGGCGGCCTGTTGCGAGAGAAAGAGGGTCGTGATGTCATCATATATTTGGTAAAATGTCAGCAAGCAGAATTCTCAGAATGTGTAAAATGATTACATTAAGAAAAAAATCAACAACTTCTACTGGAGCCAGCTGCAAACAAAACAACTCCAGAGAGTTCTGTAAAACTACACCACAAAGTTGCTGCACAAGGGATTTGGCAATCTACTTAGGGTAGTGGTCAGGATTTACTAGGAAAGTCGTGGGCAGCAGGACACCGCTACACCGAGGTTTAAGAAACGGAGTGACCAAGTTGCAACAGTGCATCATCTGCACCATGTCCCAGCAAAACCTTGTGCAACACACCCACAGATCTAGGAACAACAGAGTCTGTGTGCTGACTAAGCTATAAAAATGTGGAAACCCACACAGTGAAGATACGTCGTAACATTCAGAGCCTGCTGAGAACTAACACACCCAAAGGTTGGGAAACAAATGTGGGGGAGAGTCACCTTTACTTACATACATATGGCGAGCCATCTACGCAAAGGGAAGAATGTCATATTTTGTAGTATATGCATGTATGTGAGCAGGGTTTCTCTATTTCAAACAGCTAAACTCAAGTATATAACATGATTTATAGACAACTGCAAGACTGTTTGTAATATGCATTGTGAATGTTAATACTCCACAGTCCAGATTACCTGCAGGCTTGTGCTCTGGTCAGAGAAAGGAGAGCTGAAGAAACATGTGACAATGCTCATGACTGTCTCTGTTACATAACGCTCAAGCATGGTATCCGCATGCTTCCTGTCGCTGGTGTTGTTGCACACCTAGGCAGGGACAGAGAAGATATCAGCATGACGCACAGCCACTGGATCACACTTCCTGCATGTGGGCGATAGGTAACATATGTTCGCTCCATGCTGCGTTGACATAATCAGTGTGACATAACATCAGCATTTTCCTTTTATTGATCACACTTGTCAGATACACTGTGGCTTACCCTACAAATGTCCACCAGGAAGTTCTCAAACAGCTTCCACATATGGTTGGAAGTATAAATCTCCTTCATCTCCACCTCTGTGTCGACATAGCAGTGGTTGAGGAAGTTGATATAGGCGATCTTAACCTGCCAGAACGCAAAAAAACAAACTGGAGATCCATGGACAGAAATGTGCTGTCAAAACACCAACTGTAAACATCTCTGGCACACAGCATGCACACAAGCAACATGTGTCAACTCCAAAGTGTTTTGACAGGCACATCTCCTTACTTCAAGTTGAGAACCCCTTTTTGTTTTCATAAGGTGCAGGTGATGTAGTTTTAGTCTATGCTTACTGAACACCATGATGCAACTCATACTGCTTGCCTCTGCTGCACCTGGAGTGTGTGCAGGCTGCTGGAGTTTACTGAAACCTGGTACAGAGATCATTGTCTTGTGGGGAAGGACTTTGTTGGTGCAACAATTTCTTTCTTTTGATACAACATGTCAGAAACAAAGAATATGACCGTAGAATAGGGCTGAACAATATGCAAAAAAATCTATTGGGAATTTTTTGGCAGATATTGCGATTGTGATATGAGTCACAATTTCAGTTTGAATGATTGTTTTTGCATTTCACTTTCACTAAAAAAAAATATAAAAATGATGACGTGATTTTTGTTGGGGCTTGTACCAAACAAGCATGTTCCTTTACGTATGGAGAATATGATAAGTAGGCCCGGGGCGTCTCTGGAACACCACAATGGTTCATTTATGGTATGTTGTGAAACATTATACTTTTATCAAAAATTTGCAGCTGCTGTGATTTGATATTGCACTTTTGATGAATTGTTCAGCCCTACTGTAGATATTAGACAGACATCTACTGCCAACAGGAGTTAGTCAATGAATTCTGTAGATATGTATTTGTTAAGTATATGTGTCTGGTTAACTTAAGTGATATGAAACCGTCATTTGAAACACATACTGATTCCAGGCCTAATATGTGCCATAAAAAATACTCTACTATATACAGTATTTTGTATCTTGCACCGAACACTGCGTGGAGAGTGTCTTCTTCTGTTCATGGCTTTAATGCATTTATGCCCTATTGATCTGTTCAAATGTCAAAAGGGTTTCATCTTAACAAGTGAAGCTCTCCTGTTTTCCAGTACAGGTCTACCATGTTATTTGTTGTTCAGATATGAAAGCTACGTAATCCAAACGCAAATACCACACACAGCGTGACCTATTTTGTTAGTAATGATAACACTGATGACAACGGCTGATCATTTCAAAGTTGAAAGCCTGCACTTTAACCTCATTTCAACTTTCAAGATACTGAACAAGATACTGAACATTGTTTCAGTGCAAAAAAATGCAGAATATATGTAAATAATGTATTTGACTTTAAAATAGATAAATAAAACTCTTAATTCACACCTCAGGGATGCAGTCTTCATGGGTGACGACCCGTACAATATCATCGAGGGGCAGCAGGGAGTTACACTTGATCTCAGTGTACACATTCTTGCCCTCAGTGCAGACAGCCAGCAGCTCCACCAGGTGGATGTGGTACATCAGAGGGCTGTTTTCATCCATGCGGTCCCGCTCCGAGCGCATCATTTGGACTAGTGTTTGAAAGGAGGCGCGATCGTTGTAGAAGACCAGGACATCCTCGCCTGAGTTCACCAGCTGAGTGGGGACATCACAGTAACAAGACGTCTAGTCAGTGTTACAGTAAATCACTTCCACCAGTAACTTCTATATCTATTAGTGTCACTAACGTTTTTCTCTCTCTCTTTCTGCTTTAATTCAATGACTGTGGTGTTACTATCAATACTAACTTGTTTTTTCTAATAAAGATCATAGAACAGACCTCAGCCATGACAATGTCCTGACATTTCTTAATGAACTTGTTCTCAGCCTTCACTATGGTCTGCAGGAACTTCAGATACTGGACGTGACGACCATGAGTCTCAGTGCAGTGGACAAAGTGTTGGACCACACGCTCGTTGATCTCACTGCACAGCTGGAAGTTATTCATGAAGATGTGCTGCATGGTGACAGCCTCTAAGATCTGGAAGAGAGAGAGCAAAAGGAAAATCTGCCAAAATTAGTACTGATGTGTGAGTTTCACATTTCACATAGCATTGTGAAAACAGAACTGTAACAACTGTAGAAAACAATCACTCAGAGTAACCCTGTGCTACTCACCCCTGGATTAAGAAACAAGTTGATGTGCTTGTGGAGAAGAGCCTGGTTCTGCTGATTCCCTGCGCAGAAATTCTGCAGAAACTCGTGAGCCAGTTTCATGATCTCCTGCATTCGCACATCCTCACCCTAATGCAGACAACACGGAGCAAGACTTATTTTTCATTTAGATTAAATGAATGGGGAAAATGTAAATGTGTAAAAGTGTAAATCCTAATTATTTTGCATGTGATGTGGCACCTTCTCGTAGGGGATCTGCAGGAGCTCCAGCACCACGCTGTGAGCTCCCATGTTCCTCAGCAGCCTCTGCTGCTGTTTCTTACTCTTCTTCCCTGAGCTCCCCTCCTGGACACACAGCTTACTGAGGCGCAGCAGGATCTGAAGACAAACAGCAGGAGGATTTTAATGACAGATAACAGGTCACAAACATGAACGTACAAGATTAATAAACGTATGATCATACCTCTTTTACAACCCTGTAGTTGTAACTGCTGGTGCTCTCTGTCTTCTTTTTGTCAGAACAGAGTGAATCTCCCTGCAAAACAAGAAGCAGAAGAGAAGAGGTTTTATAGCATTACTCCACTACAATCTATACTGAGGCCTTTTCATAAGTTGTCATGTTATCAGGTTATCATACACTGTACCTTCTTTTTGTTGTCAGACTCTGAAGGTCCATCTCCGTCCATCCCATCCTCTCCTTGCCTCTTGTACACCCACAGTTCAGACTTCTCCACAATGGACCTCAGCTGGTCGAGATCTGACTTGATCTGCTTGTAGTTGTCCACATCCTGACTTGTCACCAGCAGCTGGACCTAACATGAAGTGAAGGGAGATGTATATATGTACAAACTTCAGGTAAGAAATCCATACCTTTTAAGGTTTCTAGTCCTGCACTTAAATATAAATGTGTGCATAGTCAGATATTAAAAGGGAGTGTTGAAGAGTGGTGGGGCGTACTTGTTTGAAGGCCATGAGGACCTCCTGTCTCTGGCTGAAGTGTCTAAAGAGCAGGTGAAGTGCTCCAGACACCAGAGGAGGGTAGTCATGCATGGTCAGGTGCAGCAGGACCCTTAGGAAGGTACGACCACCATGGTCATCCAGATCTAGTGGAGTGTTCTCCTCACTGTGAAGACAGTGGAACAAAAATTACATAAACTTTCATCTTCCTTCATCTTGCTTCAAAAAAGGCTTTTGTAAAGATTAGCAAAGATTATCAGGATTACCTTCCTCCAAAGATCCCCTCTGCCTGTTCCTCAATGTTCTCAAAGTCAAGATTTCCTAGAGTCAGTCAAAGCAGTTTTCAGAATAAATAAACTTCAAATAAATCAATGTTAGTATTCATATGGGTCAAAATGTGTAAGTAATAAAATCATGTGGATCCATACCTGGCATCTGACCTGTGACATTATTGGTTCCATTCTGACTGGCAGTGTTGTCTCCCTGTGGGTTGTTCTCATCAAACTCACGTTTGAAAATACAGAGCAGGCATGAGATCCTGTAGTCGAGCCGGACATTCAAAATAAACTGAAGGAAAACAGAAAAAAATGGTACAACTCAGACAAAAGGGCTCAGTGTTTGGGTTTGAGGAAGAAGCAGTGTTCCTGTGCATCGCTACCTGTAGAATCTCAATGATCTTAAGCTTTGTGTCCATGACCATGATGTCTTCTCTCTCTGGTTCAGTCTGGGTTTTAACCACGTCTCCCTCTGGCTGATGAGTTGGTGTGGTGGGCAACAAGCCGCCCCCTCGCAGCACTACCTGGGTCATGAGCTCCCCGACTCCATGGATGGACTTCATCACATTGCTGCCACCTACAGCAAATAAACCAAGGAGTAAAGGCTGGGAACACATTGGCTGCGTGGTGTGTGCTTGACGGCTACAGAACGTCGGTTATCATTGCAGCACCCATTGTTAACGGGTTTGAACGGACAGAGTTCCTGCATCTCGCCAATTTGTAATATGTGACACACGCGGATCCCAGCAAAAATAGAGACGGAAAACACCTATTGACATCATACGAGCAACATTACATAAGATTGACACCTTTCACTATAGTTGTCTATGTCTAGGCTGAATCTGAAAATGACACTGACATAAAAAAAATATAAATAGCAACTGCATGTGGAGACAGTAGCATTATAGTGACATATTCTGTCAAAAATAAATTAGAAATGAATTTCATTCGAGTACATTCGAGTAACCTGCTGATGTCATTATCCAAGGCAAACTCTATGTAGAAAGATAAAGCTGGCAGTAGCAGTGACGCAGCTGCCACGCACACGGAGTGCAGGCAGTGTGTTACCGGCATAACATTTAAATTCATAGGAATGGTGGATATTCGTGTGGAATGATCTTTTACAGAACTTTACCACACTGGAATCTCGGTGTCAGATTCAGTTTCTTGACATTTTGCTTTTTAAAACACATCTATGAAGATTTTGTTGTGATTCATTGCTACCAGTTAACCAGTTTTTTCAGTCATTCAATGATATGTCTCTGCAAGAAAAGTCAGAGACTAAGGGAAAGAAAGTGACAACACATGGAAATGGATGTATACCTTTGCTTTCCTCTCCCTTCTCAATCTTATTGATGGGGTATATGGTGCTGACATGCACACAGTCTAAAATGTTCAGTAAGATCTTTGTCAGTCGAAGCAGGTCGCTGAAGTTGTAGAAACCAAAGTATATGAGGTTCCTTGCCAGGTTCACTACCTACAGACAAGAGAAGTCAAAACCATGATTTATTATGTAATTAAACCAATATGACCAATTCAGTTCATACCATCCACAAAGAGGCAATACCTCAAAGGTGAGCTTGTTTTTCTCCTTGTCAGAGAAGGGAATGTTCTGCGACACCACCTCTCTCAGGTAGTTCTCTACAAAATCCATTGTGAGGCAGAACCGCTCTTTGATCTCATCTCTGGTGGTTCCATCGTTGTCATAGCTGCGTAATTAGACAATTAAAGGAGAAACACGTCTAAGAGATGACATCTTCACAAGGGAAATACAAGTCAATTAAATTCCTGAGATGAACTCACTCATCAATAGCGATTTTGGAGGGAATCTCAGACCAAAGACGAGCATATTTGACGGGCGTAACCTGCTCTTGAGGGTCACGGTCCACATGCATGTGCAGCATCAGGCGGCAAAATGAGGCCCGCAGGTCAAATGGCAGGTCCTCATCAGACATAGAGCGCAAGATCAGATCCACATCCAGCTGACCGGAAATCTTGTTGATGGCCAGGTACTGACGATCCAGACACATCCGGGCAAAGAGGTTCAGTTGGCACCTAAGAGGAAATATCATGCGAGTTTGGAATTTTTAGAGCTTTGTCTTTTTAATCAGAAATTAGTTATGGTCATACTTATTATTCTTGAATATTACTTTGTGCCTGTGTGGTGTTATTATTTTATTTTCTCAAAAAAAGGTCATAGTTCCATCAGATACAAGTCAAACTTTAAATGTGCAATATTTCAAAATTACAATGTACACATGTAGTTGTTTTGGATTGCAATGCACTATACAAGCTTACTTTGAAAAACATTCCCCTTCAGATTAATGTTAAAATCAGTCTAATATGATTTTATAACAGCATATATACAATAAATTCATATGTGTATAGCTAAAGACATCTCACCTGTAGTAGCTGACCACCTCCTGATCCTCCTTCTGGCCCTCTTTTGCATCCTGGGCCAACTCCCTGACGCTCTTACTCCGGATTTCCTTACAGTTGTCTTTCCAGAACAGCCACACCTCCTCCTCATCCTCTGCCTCCACTGGGTTCTCTCCATTTGTTGTCGTCTCAACCTCAAACCTCGACAGGACCAACCTGGGTAACAGCTCAAAAGTTACGGCAAAACAGCTCATTTCAGCTTAGCAGCTAAAACCGTGATACTTAAAGGTCCCATATTTTACACTTTGCTGATGTTTTATTTGTGTTGATCCATAAGAAGATATATTTATGGTTTTAAGAACCAAAAACTATCACAGTGTAGTTTTACATCTCCTCTCTCAGGCTTCTCTCTGGATCTCTCGTAACAACAGATTGGTGAGCCAATGAGAAGAAAGGAGGCTCTGAGCTTCTCTTCAAACTGGCTGCCTGTTTTCTGAGTGTTTGAATAAAAACATAGCAGATTTCAGGTAAACAAATCCTACAAGGTTGGATGGTGGGTCCAGGTGGGCAGGGCTTGAGGAATGGTTGAGTGTGACATCACAAAGTTACAGAAGTCCTGACAGTTTGTTTTAAGGCTCAGTTTCAGGCTGCGTGGACTGAGCGCTTTGATACTTTCACAGTATCAACAGAGAACCTAGACCTGCTTTATAATCAAAAAGCCATGGAAATCTCACTTTATACAATATGGGACCTTTGACAAAAACGAGGAGCTCACTTGGTTTCAATGAGGATGTCACCATTGGTAGGGTCCAGTACTGCATTGCAAATTAGCTCCTGTGTCACAGGGATGGACTTGTTCATGGACACGCAGAGATCTGACAGGTAATCAAGAAACCTGGGTACAGATCACAAAACATGAAATATTTATATAGACTATGCATGGCCAGTTTCAGATTATACGACAGTCTGAAGTCAGGTAAGTAAAGTAAAGGTTAAAAAAAGTACATGGAAATACTAATGTGCACTCCACTTCTCTAACACTATGTGAAGGCCTCCTTTATTCAACCTTCTGGATCAGCCTGATTCACATATCATTGAAAACACTTGACAAGACAGCAGAATCACACACCAACTGCAAATAGCCTGCCACGCCAAGGTCAGTCACAAGCAGTTACACTTGTACCCCTCTGCACAAATTTGAATATATTTACATAGATTTAAATTCCTTAGGAGATGTTATACAAACACATCTGACCCAAACTGACAACCGCCCGTTTTATGATACCAGCAGGGGCCTGTCCCGTCCTGTGAGCCTCACCTCGGCTCCCGGTTCTTCCTCACTAGAGTGACAAATGTGTCTATCTCTGCAGCAGTGATGTGTTTCTCCAGCAGCTTCCGGTTGTTGTGTAGCAGAGCTGTTATTGTGTCCTCTGCTAACACGTCATATCCTATCTGCTTCTGCATGAAGCGGAATTGTTTGGCTATGTATTCCTGTAATAAAACAGAAAGAAGACGGAAAATAGTTATTACAAAGAAAAACTCATTAAAAGTCAGGGTCAGAGTGGTGCTGTTGTGTCCACCCACCTGGTTCTTCCTGTAATCCTGCTGGGAATGGCGCAGCACTCTGTAGCACAGCCTGCAAATATGTCTAAAAGGAGCATGGCGCTGGTCTCCAAGTTCTTCCAATCGAAGCATGGGGCCATCGCCACTATCTGTGAAGGGGGCTTGCAGAAGTTTGAAAATCTGCAATGGAAATGGAAAATTTTAACCCCCAAAATGTTGTTAAACACAAACTTGAACAGTTACAGTCTCCGGGAGTTTAAAACCAACCTGTTTAAGGATATTCTGCTCTCTCATGAGTTTCTGTCTTTCTCTGTTGGGTTTGTTAACCATGATCTCCAAAACATCCTGCCCACTGTTGGGGATGTCCACCACAAAGAAAACTAGATCTTCAAGAAGCTTTGTCACAAACCTGGAGAAGTGCACAAGTCAAAACATCTCGGTAAAACATTACAGAGTACTTCAATAACAGAAATTCAGCAGCTCTTTCAGTGATTTTCCTTCCATTAGATATTTACAAAGAAATATATACAATTAACATGAAACACTATATACAAAACAAATAATCATTAAGAATTAAAAAAGTCTGCTGTGGATATTTCCCCCTACATACCTCCTTTCATTTTGTGTTATGGTACCCTTTTCCAGCTTGCCAGCAATAGATGCCAACACTTTACTTGCATCATTAGCAAAGTCTAAATCACGCACTTCTGCTGGCGGCACTGGTACGATGGCGAAGGCTTCCTTGTCTTCTTTTACTGCCGATGTTCCAATCTGGAAAAATCAATAGTTTTTAGTGTTCAGAGAACCTTGGCTGTGCTACACATCTTGACCCGGTCATCGGCTACTCACCCGTAACATAACAGGTTTCTCCTCCTCCTTGTCGATGGGGTTGTTGGTGCTGTGGACCCACGTGTTAGTGCACAAGTGTCTTAGCCTGACGTAGGAGCTCCTAGAAGTAACAGTGGAAAGTGTCTGAGATCGCAGAACAATAAAATCAAGCTGGAGCAGGACAATTGTCAAAGCACGAATGGCCATCAACAGCCACTGGTCTCATCAAAGTGTCTTTTCTGATGGGAAACTACTTTGGACTTGTTTAAACTTTTGGCTACTGGACATGGCTCAGAGTCTACGTTATCATTTACTGAGAAACGGATTTCTTCCTTTTTCAAATAATTTGGTCAGATAACCAGAGCTTTGTCTTAGCACAATTTACACCTGTGTTTGTGGGGAAGTAATCAGGAGACAAGTGAAAGAAGGCTCAGATGAACTCTTTTCATTTCCTCTAAAAATATTAACTTTAGCACAGAACACGTCTCACAGTCTGTTGGTCCAGTTGCTAAGACATTTGAAGATATTTATGTTCCCAAGGGAATAAAACATTTCAATTTTAATGATTCTATGACATTTTGTCTCTATTGTCATAGTTAAAATATACTGATGTGCATAAAAAGTTGAACTAAAGGAAAGAAGGAAACTTTCATTTATATATTTATATATTTTTTTTTATTACTTTATTACCAGCAGCAGTAGTAGTGTCAGTATGTGTTTTGATGAGGTTGAGGATGATATAATTTAACCAACTTCATAACGTTCACTTGATTTGCATTTACATACATGAAAGTGGCAGATTATAATAACACAACCTGTCATCCACCACCAATTCTTAAGGCCTCATAAATGATGATAAAATTCTCATAAATCAACACCTCTGTGAAACAACGTCAGCACAAACAGAAGATTATGTGTGTCATAAAGACAGGACTTATGGCACATTGTAGATATGATACAGGTGAATAAAGTGGTACATCAGTGTATATTAGTGTATCCGTTTCTCTCAGAAGTAACAAGTGAAGTATGTAGTTATGTAAACAAACTGCCTGGGTAGGGAAGACACTGCTTAAAATGGCCATCATCAGCAGAGTGAGTGGCATGACTACAGATTAGCCAGCAGTGACCTGTACAGTATCATCTCTCCATTTAACACAAAAAATTTACACGTAGTAAAGTCTGAGCCAATTACGTCCGTCCTTCATTCTCAAAGCATCCGGCCTGCTCCGTGTGTGTGTGTGTGTGTGTGTGTGTGTGTGTGTGTGTGTGTGTGTGTGAGCAGGTGTGTATTGCTTGTCAGGCCCTCAGCACAGACATCAGACAGTAGCCATATTCATGGCAGGTATTACATAACTGCCCACTAAAGCTAACAGGCTTACCTTTGTGTACCAGTTCTTCCAGGCATTAATTAGTGCCCTGGCTAAAGTCTGATGGATGGGGTTATTTCAGGTAGGAGTGGGAGGGGCTAGCAGCAGTAGCCTGCAGCTTACAGGCACGCACCTGACGATATGACACAATAGGGGCTTTGACACGAGGGGTAGAGGTTCTGTTCTTATCTGATGTGCAGTGACAGGGACAAATACGCTATTGTAATTTTAGAACTTACTTTCCCTCTCACACAATACTGTCAACAAGAATAAAGGAACAAATCAGAGGCTTATTATAGAGTGAACCTGAAAGTATACAGCAGGGACACGGGTAAGCCAACGCAGCGTTACAAAGACCCTGCTTTTACCCGCAAGTCTATGAAATATCATATAATTAAGTACGTAGTGGGAGCACTGAGCGGATTTCCTGATAAAGCATTTGTCTACTAGATGATGTGTGAAGACATACGCATTGTTTACACATCTGGTTCAAGGATTTTCTATCCATGTCTCTTTACTACAATGGTTTCCTGTCTCATGCCATGCAGGGACTTTCCTTGGCTCATGTTTGTACCATCTCACTGTGACCAGCACGAGGAAATTCACATTAACACACAAGACAATCTCGCCGTCTTCTCTCTCCTGCTATTTGTGGTTCTCGACATCAGAGACCAAAGGTTTTGTCCATAGTTGCAAAACAGACTCTCAGAAAATCCCTACCTACTGATGTTCCAAATTCCCCTTCAGCTCTACACATGAGTCAAAACTTTACCATTGCCACTGTTTGATTTGTGATAGTCTTGACATCACTGTGGTCTGTCAGATTAGACAATGTGGTGGTGAGTTATTTGTCATTCCACCCATTTGCCCCCAATTGGAAAATATTACTTGATGTTATTTTTCCATTAAAGAGCAGAAACAAGTTTCCCTCTGAGGGGTCACTGACACTTTCCTGCTGTCTCTTTGCACACTGATGGTTCAGGTATTTATCAGCCTTGAGCATTGTACACACACACAAACCACTACGTGCAGTTGTAGTAGAATGATTGTGATCATGTTTGTCACATAGGTCACGTACTTCCTCTGTGTTATCTGAATATTATGTGGGAGTTAGGAGTTCCATATGCATGGTTGTGTTTACGTGTATTATACCTGGGCACCATAGAGTCCCCGCCTCTCAGTGTGGTGGGATCCAGCTCAAAGATGGAGGATATATCCATGCCGTCGGGAACTGGCACCAGGGTGTACATGATTTTCTCCTGCGGAGCTCGCAGACGACCACGCAGTGCTTCATTATCTGCATCCAGCTGCGGCAGGAAAAAACGCGCAGTGAGAGGGTGCAGAGCACTGGCTACATACAGTGAATGAATCGAGACCAGTGATAGATACATTATTGATCCCAAACCATGATGAGGCAGGGGGGTATGCACTACCAGCCCCCACTTATCAGTTCTTCCTCCTGACTCATATTATACAAATCAGAGCTCAGCTTCAGTCATCACTACAGACCATTGGGCCTTGTTAGCACATAGTTGAAAACTACAACTGCACACAAAAGCTCAGATTAGGTTGGTATTGGTTTGTACAACACTGCCACCTAGTGGTGATTTATTGTGAGGCATGGATCAGCTGAGGTGATTGCATGGTGGCACCCTGTGGTAATCTACTGTTACTAAAAGAGGTCACACGCAACAAAAATGAAAGTTAGTTAAGTTATTGGGAATTGAGGGTGACAAAAGATAAAGTGGACAATAAAGCAGCAGACACAAGAAGACAATGACAGGCGCTTGGGCTAGTTTACTGCAGCCAAATAAAGATTACATGATGGTACCTGGAAATTAAAGGGTGTGAAGTCCACCACCTAGAGCAGAAAGCAAAGATCCACCACAGAAGAGAACAGATTAGATCGATAGCGTGACGATGCTACACACTCAGATGGAAGAAGATCAGACTGACTTACCGAGGACCGCTGCTCAGCATTCTCCTCCTCAAAGTCTGGGTTCACCTGGGAAACACACCCACATGTTACATATCTAACATCCCTGTACGACTACACCTCATGGCTCTAGACCAACCCTGTCAGAGTATTCAGCTGATTTAAACTAAAAGTCATGCTGCTATGTCAGACACATATGAGAGCCCATGAACTGTATGCACGAGTCAGGAATTATATCGATATCAGATAAGAAGGTGAGAGAAGTTGACACACACCTCACCCATCTCGGCAGCCAAGTAACACCCTGTGGCCAAGTGTTTAAACCTGAACAGGCTGTTCCAGTAGCCTGCACCTCCCCTACATGGGTCATGGTGGACCACCTGGTAGTGATATAAGACATGGAAAAGAAGCCATGAATTAATCCTGGCTTGCATTAACTATACTTAGAAAAAGCACGATGGCATAAACTTCAAAAACATAATTAGGGTTTATCTGAAGAACATGTTGTGCTAACCTCTACTTCCCACAGTGCTTTGCTGCTGGTGGCAGAGGTGGCAGACTGCCGGCCGGTGGTTCTAAGGAAAACATACTGCTTCTTCCTGTGATCGTCACACGTGAGGAACTTCTCCTGCTCTGCATGGAACAACCGCACTACGTCACCCTGCAATTACACACACACACACACACACAAACCTATGTTTCACAACGTATGTTTTTACCATCTTTAATGTGTTTTCATTTTTTTAATGTCTTCGTAGCCAGTTAATTAAGGTATATGCAAATATATGTGAAAATTGTATGTTATAAATTGATGTTCTATAAAAATATGAGGGTACCTACCCCTTTGAGTATTGTTTCTTTGTTGTCACTCCATTTCATGAACAGAACAACTTTCCAACTCGTGTTGCAATTTACAGAATTAACCTGATAGACAGAGGAGACAGAAAAAAAACGAAAGGTTAAGAAATGTCATTTCACCTTTGATTTTTGAATGTCCTGTCAACAATGTACGCTGTTAAACCAACATTTTATCTTCCACTTTAATGAAGCAAGTGTGCAACCCATCCGTTGTCTTATTTACTGTACAGCCCTGTAAGTGTTCATGTACCTCATTGCATCCTGGGTTGTCAACCAGCTGGTGGCTGCTGGCATGTAGAGGCTGTCCCGCATTCACAGGGTTAAGAACCACTTTATCTCCAATCACCACCTGCAGGTGGAATAAATATAAACATTTACATTTACACACTTTTATCCAAAGCCACTTATCAGTGAGGGACATCACTAAAGCTTCAGTGCAGTAGGAGACCTCGGTGGAACTACTAAGCACTTCATCCATTTAGTACACACATCTCTTCAAACTTGCCTATTCTGTTTAACTCCAACACTAGCATTCAATACAATCATTTATTTTATGCAATTATATTTATTGTAATTTATTTTGTATTGTATGCATTGTACTTGCTATTTCATTTCTATTGCTGTGCCATCATTATTATTATTATTACTAAAAATAAGTGCAAGGAGATCAACTAAAGGGGTACAAGTGCTATTTAAGCATGTTAGTGTGAACAACATAACAACAACATAAGTGTCCTTCCAATGAACATTTAAATACAGACTCATCCAGTGAAATACTGCTGCTCTAAAGGGAAACTGTGGTGGATTGAGCACTACATTTAAATTCCAACAGGTAAGTATGTCACTTCCCAAGATATCAGCCATCATTCTTCAAAACTGCTATTACCTTTCCTCACAAGATGAACATAACATGAAGGTGTGGGAGATCTGGGAACACTGGATCATGCTAGTCTCTAGATGGACACTAGGGGGAGTAGTGGACCATATTGTGTGTGAATAACTGGCTCAGACAGAATCATTGACAGTGTTGCCCTGACCCTGAGCATCATGCACCAACCACAAACAAATATGTGGCGGTCTAAGCAGCAACAATGAATAAATATTTATTAGCGCTTGCTCACACCGCTGTATGCACAACATTTTAAGATGAACTCTTCAAGAGATCCACAGTGTACAGGCAAGAATCTCAAGTATATTACTTTTGGATGTGAGGAGCAGTTTGGAGTCAGCCATAATCTTAATCTCGTATTGGCTTCAAATACAAGCAACACAAGCCAAATTCTACTCTTCGTAATTATTCCAGCTAAGAAACAGTGCACACTTGGACCTTGGGGGAAAATCTTCATGTTTTCACAAAGTCATTACACAGCCTATTGCCTCTCTACTACCTCTGCCTTTGACCCAGACACTGGTCACAGAATCATTCGGTCACCAAGCTCTGCACTGGGGCTGCCACTTATTCCTTAATAGTTAAGACGGATCAAATGCAGATGGCAAGTTTTCCGATGGCAATTGATAAAATATAACCTCATTTGCCACTTAGCCAACTTAAACTCTGTCAATTTACATTAGCCACAAGCACAAACTGCAGCATGATGAGCAGAGGTTATGCATATCTTACTCAATAAAGATCCTTAATTTATTCTTATTAATTATCAATCAGCACAAACCTCTCATGAGCCTATACTTTGCTACAACTGATATGAGGGTCTTCATCCTCATGCCTTAGTTACCAAATATTATCTATGAAACTGACCCTGCAATCTGCAAGGAAACTCATGATGCAAACACACATCGTTCAGGCTTTTTCATATCTACAATACACGGAAATTCTAGATACCCAGTCATGTTTTGTGCATGTGTTTTATATTCTCTTGCCTTGTTGGGCAGGTAATACAACATGTGCCAAATGAATTCAAGCATCTCAAAATACACAGTTGACACTGTGAATGCACTGTATCTTATCTATCTGTACTTAAAAGGACAGTTCAAGAGGGCTTACTTGAGGCTTACACAACATAAGGAAGGGCAAACTGTAGCCTGAGTTGGTGCCCATTATTATTATTTGTCTCATTTATATTTCATCTTAAATTCACCTCGTCTTATAAAACCAAGCTATATGCCAGTCCATGTGACTTCTGTTTTCAAACCCTGTTGAAAGTCTAAAAATACATGCTTAATTTCTCCTGAAGAGCACAATTAATTTGAATCCCACAACACCCCGCTCTACCCACACTGTCTCCCAGGGATCGCAGCTTGTAGAAGGGCTGGATGTAGAACCAAGATCCCTCGTTTCCCGCCGAGTCCAGAGTAACTCTCATGGCATTTTTCTCCAACAGCGCAGGTAGGCGCTTGTTCACTGTCAGGTATTTGTTGCTTTTCAAGTGCAGCAACTGTTGGCAAAACAAGAGTTTGACTTACATGGTTACAAAGGCACACAGCTACTATCAGTGACATAATGCTGACAGTGGAAAGAGTTACAGTGACTCAAATAAACAAAGACAGAAATATGTCACAGGCTGGCACAGCAGGACCCAAGGGAACACTTCAGTGAAAATATGCATCCCTGGAACTGTTTGGTATCTTTATGTCTTCTCTAAATTATTCAAGTACTCGAAACTTTCTATCTAAATGCTTCTCATGACCTCTGCTGTTCACCCATTTAATCAACAGTCCCCAGACATGTCCAAAATAATCTATTACCAACTTTCCTGTAATCATATAAGCTCTAAAGATTTTTGAGGCCCACAGTTTACCTAACTTAATGCTCAACTTCATCCTACAACATGATATATCTTGTTAAAACCAGTGAGTTTAGACAGCAGAGTAGACTTCATGAAGCTTATACAGTATCTTATGGATTAAGACCACCTTTGCAAAGACATTCTCTTAAATATATGTGTAAAGTTATTTCCTACAGTTAGACAGGAACCAATTAAAGTTCACTTTATTACTGGAATGACAGTCCATTGCAACTTGAACTTTCTACAGAATATGTGCCATTATCCTGGTGCAGGTCACATTGCAGGAATGCATGACCATTCTCGGTTTCAGATGATCTAATACCTGTGTGCAAACCATTCCTGTGATCAATGACCAAAACAAGATAAGCTCATAGCACACCTTTGTGCTGTAGCAATTATTTAAAACTGACTCATTAAAACGGAATTGCAGTCAGTATTATCAAGCACACAGTGTCATACATGGTGTTAAATACTGCAACAGTTCTGTTAACCACAGCACCTTATCTCACGGGTTCCTTAACGCACCTGAATGACATTTCCATACTGGATGACTGTTCCCAGCAGCTTGCGGTTTTCAGACTCATTCTGCTTCTTCTCCAGGTCAGCGGCGTGCTAACACAGAAAAAGGCACAGAGATGCTCCAGAAAGCAATCATACAGCATAGTATGTGTTTCCACATACTAATTATTTAATATCTCTGGAAAGAATGGTATTAGTTTTACATGGAGTTTGGTAAGGAGGACTGTGTCAGTGGTGCTGTTGCCTCCAGGTTTTGCCGCCTTCCAGAACTGTTTCTGTGCTGAGTATCTGTTCATAGGACACAGTTTGAAAAGGCAGTCTGTGGAAAGGAGACAAGAAGAGAGAAGTCAAAATCCAAACCTCATCATATAATATTAATGCTTATTTCTACAGAGCCCATCTTAAAGGAGCTATTTGTAAGTTTTGCTATTGCTACATAACCATTGTTAGCATTAGCAGCTGTTTACTTTTCAGTACAGAAGAAATATTATGAGTTCAGCATCAAATTACTCCTTTATTCCTCCACACCAAGAGCTGTCTCCAGAGGTGGAAAGCTTCTATTGTTTTGCTTCCATTTCTATCACATCTTTTCGTCTACTGAAGTTAGCATGCTAACCAGCTAGCCCTGGCACAGTCAGCACATCTCATAGCTTTCTGATACCGAGTCACTGTAACGTCCAGGCTGCTCTGAAAAAGTAGCTCTGCTCAGATGGCATATTACTATTTTTGTCTTGTTGTCAGTAATGGCTGAAGCTCTCAGCAAGACTGGAAAGTAAACAGCTGCTAATGCTAATGCTGGCTATGTAGTAATAGCAAGACTTATATATGGCTCATATAGAGGTGCAGCTCAAAAGACCAAATCCAAAATTTGGGAAAACAGAAAATTGGAAAACAGATATAAAAATCATGTTAACACTTAGACTTTGTCACTTTTAACTACCGCTAGAAGGCCACTAGTTTTACCTCAACTGTAACAAAATCAGAACTTTTATAAGAGTAAAACAGTAAAACAAATTCTGATGAAAACAAAACTGGGCAAGCCTTGATTAGCTAGTTAACCTGAAGCTTCAGGCAATAATAGTACTCAACCTGCCACTCGTCAGGCTCTACATAATCCACTTTGTCCAATATTATATCAATATTAGTGATGGCACTGATTATACTTTTGTTGTACAATATTTATTATTTTTATAAATCATCAGCAGGCTGTATGGCTTACAGTGTTGGTCAGATAGTTGGTCGGTTCTGACAACTACTGGCCAGATTGCCTTGAAATTTACTATATTGTATATCCATCTACCTGCTCACTATTAGGTAAAAATTTCCATCTGCACACAAGAAACTAAAATCCAATGGAAATGCTGCTTTTAAATTTACTACAAAAAGCTCAATCATTCTCCGTACAGGGTATTCTGTGGGCGTTCCTCTAGTGCTTACTTCCTCCAAAATTTTGTGGGAAACATTATTCTTCTCTGCCCTACAATGAGAATATATGATATGAAATGGTGCAGATCTGGTTGCAGCAGCGTCAGAGATCAGAAGCGTGGAATACCAAACAAGCAGAGCAGTCAGCTTTCCTCCAGGGGCCCCAAAAGAATCTTGGTCCAAGGAGCTAAATTGGACAAGAGTATTTTTTTTCCCTTTTTCATGCTAAACTTATTTCTGTTCCTACTAACTAGTCAGTTTGCAAACATGTAAATGTATTAATGTTGATTCTTAATCATGATTTAATGTTATTATACTATTTATAAATGACAAAACATATTAATACAAAATAATTATAGAGATAAGAGAAGATTAACAATGGCAACATCACTGATGAAACTTGGCATCTCAACAACACAAACAAAAACTTTGTGGGTTAACAACGGCAGCTACTGGGCCAGCTGATATTCACTGTTGATGCACAGACATACTACACACAGTCAGTCCAGACTTCCTGCCAAAACCACACACCTCATTTCACACATATAACACATATCTGCCAGAAGCCCTTTTTGGGGCTCTACATTATCTGTTTCAACAGGAAGAGAACGATGCAGATGGAATCAGGGCTACTAAAAATCACTAGACAGGATATGAATATGTTTCATTAATTCGTATTCAGCAGCTTCATATACACACACAGTGTAGGTATATGTTAACTGGAACATGGGACCTTATGGGCCATAACCAGGGTAAAAATAGTCACTTTGGCATCGTCTGTCAAAAATGTAGCCAACACAAGAGTGTCCAGGGATTAGACCTCAAGGGGCACAGGGTGAAAGAAGGAGGACAAGAAAAGAGGAGCCCAAGGTCTTATGGAGAAAATGGGGCACTGGGAGAACATCTGCCTGGCAGCAATGAGCAAATGGGGTTAAGGAGAAAAGAAGACAATAAATAAGCCAAAAATAAATAGGGGAATGAGGTATTTGGGGTATGAGTGTACACCACTGACCAGGGGAAAAAGGATGAGGGGGAAATGTAGGTTAATGAATTATTTGTTGAATAGCACAGAGAATAAATGTTCATAATATTTTTACAACTATGGCTATAAATTTATTTTATGGCTCATCCAATTTAATAAAAATACAAATAAAAACACACACGATCCAGCAGGGGAAACACATAAATGTCACCAATAACAACTATGCTGCTGTGCTGAGTTATCTCTCACTGTTACTGCGCAACAGTGACAAATACAATTTTGTCTTTTGCTCTCATTCATTTTTTTTCCTATGTGTAGTCTACAATATTTTGACTGTGTATTGTTGCTCAAAAAACCTCTGACACCATTTCACTAATGGTGCATATTTAATTAATTAACTGAGCAGCTAGAAGGTAGCAAAGGGCTGTGACTGAGTGCAGTGCACTATACTCACTGTCCTTCATTTTATTTATGTGTGAAAATGATGCCATATATATACTGACTTGAAAAATGTCCACCATGGAGTGGAGAAAGTAGCTTCAACAACATGTGGACTACTTTCTACTTAGAATCCCACAGTATATTGTGTCACATTTTAAAGAGGTGGATATTACAGCTGAGTGAGACTCACCTGTCAGTTATGAGTGTTTATTGTACAGGTAGTGATAAATGAATTAAATAAAGGTAGATAAATAAAGATATAAATGAATATAAAACAATATAATAATATATTGTTGTATTTTCTGTTTCAGATGTTTTTGTTGTTAATAATACATGACTATATTATTGTGTTTTATGTTTCAGGTATAAGTGATGCTGCCACTAAACAGCAGTTCTAAGTTTTATTTCTCACATGCCAAAGTACAATGTACAGTAAGCGAAACAGTGACATGAGGGTTGGACTCGGCAGCAAGGCAGACTTTGCAATTATGCAAAAAAGAAAAAAAAATTCTCAATGTTCTGAAAAATATTTTCAAGCTTCCACCCGAGCCTGACCCTTTCAAGCTTGCAGACGGCAGGTGCGTTGTTTTGTACATACCCACCTCCTGTTCTGCCATTGGTCACAACCACTCTATCCTGTGTCAGTCAGTGGCTTGTTGTTGTAATCTGCTTCCTCACTTGTAAGTCACTTTGGATAAAAAGCGTCTGCCAAATGTGAATGTAAATGTACTGACTGGCTCCCAGGCTTCTCAGTTACTTCCCCTATGAAACAAAACACCAGCCTCATGGTAGATGGTTTTTTCACACCTGATTTACTTTCCATTTCCTTCTTCACTAAGTTTGTGATGAAAAACTTCTACTCAGCCACGCTCTGATTTCTTTATAAGACCTAACTACTCATTAGCAATGAGGTGTAGACAACAGTTGACAGACATGGTTCTTGTAAGACTCCTGTTTATACATGTCCTAAGATGATTTGTTACTGACTGCAACTTCTTTGTTTTTCTTTTTCTTTTAACTGTGAAAAAGATTTTGAAATCTCTGTAAACAACAGAGCTATCTACATGACTTAGAGCAGAGATTTGTTTATTTATTCAATTTTGTAGTTTGGATGAACTGTACCGTTAATCAGTCCCAAATACAAATAAAGCTGAAAACTTCAAAGAGTTTTCATCTTCACGATGCTGATGTATTCATAGCTGGCTTTGTTAACTGGGTCCAGTCTGAAACGATGTATGAAGCTGTGATGTGAAGTTTACTCCTAAGCATCTCTGACAAACTTTATCAGCAAGGAATTACTAAGAACAAACATATTTTTATATAAAAAGCATGTAGTCCATTGTCTGGAAGACAGGGAAGCTCATTTTGGTTTTCCACCTGATAGACAGACAGTGATTTGTTTTGGTTGATATAAGAATAGGTTGCACCTCAGTAATTTGTGTCATCTTGAAAAACCTGCTAATTGTGAAAAATGTATATATATTTAATCTTTTGAATTTTGTTTGCCAGCTGGAGCAGTAATTCTGAGTGATGCTATTATTTTGTATTATCAAATTTATGACAGATTTATGTACATTTACTTACTGGGTGACCTCATTTAAGGGCCACTTCACCAAAATTAAAAACTTGGTTTTAGGATTTCTGCCACCACCACAGTGCAACACACCACATTAAAATATTTAGCAAAAATCTACTAGAGACAACGTCCAGGTAACCCTGGATAATCCACAGAACACAGTGGCAACAGTTTTCATTGGAACTACTTTATACCAAAGAAATTATCCCTATTTTATATTTTATGAGCCTTTAATGATTAATTGAATATTGCTTAAATAAAAAGCTTTAATTTTCCATCCCTTTGCACAAAACAATCCCTGCAATTCTCACACAATACAGTGCGTACAGAGTCACGCACACAACAAGATGCGCAGCACATAGCACCAACACAAGTGACAATCTGTAAGCTTGGCTAACAAGGTATCTGTGAACCCAGAGCTGTATCACTGCCAAGATTCAATACACATTACATCATTTCATTTATCAGATTTAGATGCTGTGCTACAGTACAGTACAATACAGACTTTTTAAATAGCTTAAGTGTGCTATTAATACTCAACAGGGACGTTAGGATTTAGTCCCGGTACACTTTGCCTCTGTCTAACACTGGTATTAATAAGAGAGGAGAGTCTACAACCTTACAATACCTTTAAATCTTTATTATACCGACCTGACTCTTGTACACATCTAAACATGCCATTATATGTAATGTGAAAACTATGTTTTTAAATAAAAGAATCTTCAAAATTAAAGAAAAGTGAAACATGTGGCACGATGCAGTTTTAATTATTTATTGCTGCCTACTTTAGATGGTCTACTTTTGCTATTGCAATTGTGAATTATATGCTAGGTCAGTTTGGCCAGTGTCACTCTGCTGTTACTGCAGTTCTGTGGTGTTAAACCGCAGCTTTGAATATAATTTGAATAGCTCGGTTAGAAACTGACAAGTGAAGTTGTTTCTTTGCATCCTCAACTGGAAAGGCGGTGGCTTGTTTAAATCCATAAAATACAGTTACCTATCTGTTAACCACTCAGTTTATACACCACTTGCTGGCACAGGAGAGTGGCACAAACACTGCTGAATGCAAAGCTAGTACAGCATGTAGCATAACAGCATATAACACAATGAATAAACCTGTAATTGGACTGTTAGAGCATCAGTTGTGGTAGAGAATATGTATATATATATATATATATATATATATAAAATCAAAAAATAATGACTTAGATGAAAATTTACTCTCTCGCCTTATCTGCTAATTGGTGCTAATTGGTTTCACTGGAAAAAAGGCAGAGTCACAATTACATACCTTTACTACAGTGAGCCAGTTATATAAAATATACACAAACTACTGTGAACATCTAATGGAAAAAGGGTTGATAGCCGTAGTATTGTAATGACAATTACATTTTTAAAACAAAATGTAAATGTTACCGTCATATGTCTGCTGTTTACAAAGAAACATGAGGCAACTTACAAAGGTTCACGAAGCCAAATCCCCTGTGTTTGAGCATCGGTCAAAAAAAAATCTGAATTATTTAGTTTGTCTATAGTAGAACAGTCAGCAAATGCAAACACAGAAGAAGAGTGACAGATGTGAAAGAGCATGTGACAAACCTACACAGCATGTAGAGGGTTGGCAAATACCACGCAGCACACACAGAGGTCATCTTATAGGGAGGCCATTAACTCTTTCTTAAATTAGCCATTCATACAGTGGGCACAATGTCTACTCTCATTGTAAACTGAATTATATCAAATTCAAATTTACAATTTTAGGCCTTAAGTCATTCATTTGTCTTATTATTATATCCATATAGATATAAATAAATAGAATCTGCACACTTGTTTTTGTCCATCACTTATAATTGGTGAATTACATCTAACACGCCCCTCTCTTAATGCAGGTTTCAGCTCAGGATGTAATGTTTACTTTATGTGTGTCATAAACACACAATCCACTCTTGGTGGTAACTCTCGAGTTACCACTATAATTGAAGCGGCTTGAGCACTTCTGGGTTGATATGTAAAATACACCCTTGTATGAACCCTAATAGGACCCGCCTTTGCCGTGGAGTGTGCAATGGTGACTCAGTTACTTAAGAGGTAAAGACACTGTTCCACAGTGCTATACCTTCAAGTTGCTCCTGTTTTAATTTGTTTTAAACTGTGGCTTCTGTGAGGCAGACCATCACTTTGACTGGAGAAAGGGATTCTTCTTACTTTACATGATGAACTCACTCTGACATTGTTGAATAAGCCTTTATTGGTCATGCCTTTATCAAACTCCAGCAGGGCACACTGTGCTGTTCAAACATCAAGGTTGTCTCTTGGTCTGGCAGACATGTAAGAGTTGTTTCAGTTCAGAAAAATCCATGTAAAATAATCCTGCTTCTGATAAACAGCCACACACTGCACCTGCTGTGAAACAACTAATGCATAATTACTGGAACTGCAAAATCATATCAACAAGGCGCACCCAGACGCACTGTCCAATAAACAATGTTGGATAGAGAACAATCAATAGAACAACTGCCACACTGCAAATCACTATTTCTATTCTTATAAAATCAGAAGCACCTGTGCTATTTAATGTGATGCAGTACAATGGCTCTGCAACCAACAAAAGCTTGCATAAATTATAGCTATTACTCAGACTTGGACTTATTATTTCTCTATTGACTCAACTCTGTGGTACTTTTTGAGGCCATATTTTGTGGTGCTATTGTATTGGACCACAATACATTGAAAGTGTGTTAGAATACACTGTGATCCAATAAAAACACTAGAAAACGACATTTTATACCCTAAAATTAAAAAGAAATTACCATTCAGTTCAGCATGTTTCTGCTATAGTCTCAGCAACAGCTCAAAACTTACATTTCAAAAAGGTTGTTTTTGCTATCCTCCCCTTCACCTACTGTATGCTAAGGCAGTGTCTACATGGGATAGTCTCCATCCATCATGTCTTTATACCTGTATAAAATCTACTGGCTGATGATGTTTACCTGCATCTACACACCTCAAAAAGAGTCACATGTACAGTAAATTTCAGGAGTCACAATATGGAACAGAAGATGGACAGAAGAAGAAGTGCCTAAAAAATTCTTGCTTTTTTCTTGAGATACACTAAACAGTCTTGAGAGCACCTCTTTCGGACTGTTGAAAATGTTTAAATGAAACATTCTTTCAATAGCTGGTCTCATTTCAGAGGCATACAACGGTGACCCTCTGTACAACTTGTATAATAGTTTAGTTTAGGGCTGAACAATTAATTGAAATATTATAGAAATCGCAATATGGTGCAATATCCAAATTGCAGGAGCTGCAATTTTTTTGATAAAGGTACTTGTTTGGTACAAGACCCAACAAAAATTACTCCATTATCATTTTTATATTTTTTTGTCAGTGAAAACTAAATGCAAAAATTAGCATTCCCACTAAAATCTTGACTCGTTGATATCGCATAATCTTCCAAAATAATTGCAGTATGATCTTTGCTGCATATCGTTCAGCCGTAGTTTAAATAGTTAGAGAAGCTGAAACAAATCAACTACACAAATGCTCCTGGTCTTCACAAAAAAAGATATTGTATTTTAAGCCACATGGCTGCTAGCTATTCTGTGTTGTCATCATGTTAACATCATGTTCATGCTGCAGGTTAAAGCCTGTTATTAGATGTTAAGATTTAGTGGCAGGTTGCAGTCATGGGGCTGGTGCTTAACTCCACCTGACAGAAACCTTTCATCCTGAGATCCAGCAACACAGGTCTAAAAGGTAGAAGGATATTACTTGTTTCTGGACAACATGACTGTGAGTTTTTCTAGACTAGAAGAGATATATCAATCTAAAAAGGTCTGCCCTCTGTGGGCCATAAAATAAAACTTCCTCCTTTATTGAAAGCAGTTAAAATGTAAACACACAGTAGGGGGGCTCTGCTGTTTCTTGCTGCGGGGTACAAAAGCTGTTTTACATCTGTATTTCATTACAGGGTTCTAATGATAACATTTTCAGATTCTCAGTTCTGATCACTTGTTATTAAAGATTTATCCTGATCAATGCATTGCATTGGTGTTGATATATATCCCACTGATATAAACAAACTATGTTAGAGACCATGCTGTCAAAAAATGGCTTCTCTTCTCTTTATTGGCCTTCTTAAACCAAATAGCCAATTGACTTTGCTACAGTTATCTGAATTTTCAGTCATAAATGGCTTCATACTGCAGAGTTCTGATTCAGAGATTCAAGTCAGGTTGTGACTAAAATTAAGTAATGTTCACGTTTATGGATGGTAAACGAATCATAGAGAATACAGTCATCTACAGCTACAGTGAGTCCCCCTCTAACTGTGTTTGTGTTCGTGTGTGTGTGTGTGTGTGTGTGCTTCATCCTCTTCCTGCTTATCATCACTCAAGGATGACACAACAGAGCATCAATTATGTCAGTGACAGGGAAATGTTAGATAAGGTCGTACGAGGCTTCCCATATATAAAAACGCTCAATTGAATTTAATCAATTTGGAAGGAACACTGTTCCAAGTAGATGGATCTGACATTGGCAATTGCGTCATTTCACTCTTAATTCATTTACTAAAGACCTCGCTAAGGAACCTGCCAGCAGACCTGGCAGCCAATGTGAAAATACACTTAGCTACACTTGTTGGCCTCTGGTTAGATGATAGTCCATTTCTGTAGTGACACGCTCATGTTAGAATTTGTCATAAAAAATCCTGCTGGTCGTATGATGGTGTGTCTTAGGCCTTTTGTTACCATTGAGCATATCTGAATGCAACAACACCCGTAGACACGGTTGCTAACCAGGTGATCATAACTACAGTCAAACTTTTTTCAAACAGATGCTACAAACCACACAATAGAACCATCACCATCTCAACATGCTTTCAGGAACGCAAGAGTGACTTTATTTTAATCCAGCCTCTGAATTTAAACTGAGTAAAAGCACCTTTTGATGGAGGGTGGAGGAGGTTTAAAATATGCAAGCACTTAGCACTGCTGAACCAACAACTTTGAACCAGCATGAAGGAAATCCTCAACAGAGCATTTCAAACAACTTCTTAACAAAAAGTGCCTCAAAGAATTCAGGCTGTTCTGAAGGCAAAAGGAGACTCTTACCCAATACAGCCACTTACTCCACATCTTTTAAATAAATGGCTTTTTAGTAAAGATCTAACAGCAAAAGGAGAGAATTACAAATTCACATGTACTCATTCAACACAAACTATGTTCCAAACAACCTAAAAGAGAATCATTTAACCAACATTTATTAAGCAAAAAATTAAGAAACACAATAAGCTCGGCCAAAAAACTAAGTAAACAAAACAAAGTGCAAGACATACAGCTGCATACTGCAAAGAGTCACACAAGCCAGTACCTATCCTCTCTACCTGGGTAGCCATGGTTTGGATCATTTTTTATCAAATACTAATGCAATACTTGTATTATGTTCCTATAGCAGAAAATAATGTCACTGATCTACAGTATGTCTGCCTTATCTGGTCTTGCACATTTATGCAGCATTTCTTTATATGTGGCCAAAGCTTTATTTAACCAGAAAAAACATCACTGAGATTAAACATATCCTTTTCAAAAGTATCTTAGCAGCAATAGGCAGCAATAGGCAGCAATGGCCACAACTAGCAGCAGCAGACACTTGCTGCACATCAAGGGGATCAAACATTGTACTTTCAAACAAGTGATCTTGAGGCCTTACCTCTGAATTTCTTGGGTGGGTTGTTGAGGTCCCCTGTGTCTGGTTGTACCACACAACGGTCATCCACAAGCCTGGGGAGACAGCCATTATCATGATGAGTCAAATATTGATGACACATGCAACTTAAATAGACCTTAAACCCAAAACAATGACAATGATATTACCACCATAACCCCATCATGATGAAGGTAATAATTTAGCTAATAGAAACCGACACCCAATCTGCATTATTTTGCCAACTAATGCAGCTTGTGTACCCAAAATCCCAAACTGCCTCAAACTGTCTAAAGTCTAATACAATCATCTGCTTTTTATTAAGAAATTGTAAGTTCTGTATTGATTTTCTATCAGTGTCCAATTCCAGACATTTAAACAGACATAACTCAGGCACTTTGACATGCCGTGGTAGCAAAATCACAGGTGTAATTAATTACATTATTTAAATGTGCCAGTTCCAGGGTCCAGTCATTGTGAATCTCTCCTCTCACTCACTGCCTGGCTAACTGTAACGATTAAATGGAACAGAGCCACCGTTAACAGTATTAGTAACATCTGTGCTTTTCCTGCTGCGTGAAAAAGGCCGACTGACACATAGAAGCTGTTTGATTTAATCAGAGATGTCAGGTCATTTGAAACACATGAATTGCATGATAAAGACATATCTCATTGTACTGACAGCAAACATCACGCTGGAGACACAGGGAGAATCTTGTGCTCAGGCCTGAGTTCAAAGTGTTGGTCTAATATCATGCAGCCAAAACTGTGTAAATCTCTTCAACCAGAGAGTACAATCCACCACGCTTAAAAAAAGGCAATGATAACATAGCTAGCTGAGGCTTAAAATGAGCAGAACAAACACAACAAATTATTAATCACGGAGAATTATGAAGGGAAATATTTGGTGTACAGCAGCTATCAACCAAGGAAATGAGAGAATAACAACATAGATTTCTGAACTGGGGCACTAGTGATAGATTGTACTATCATTTTACCAAGAGGGGAACCACGGCCTATTCTGAAGAATGCATCACCTGTGCTGCCTCATTATACTCTGGTGTAGCACTATTACTCCAACTTGTCATGCAATGTTTCCAAACAACGTTCACAGGATGTTAGTGAAACTTTTTTGAACTTGGTAGCATATATAATACACAGGAAATCTAGGGAAACCCCAGGGAATACTATGATAGTAGATCAGCACAAACACAAAGCGTCAGTAGGATGCTCTGGCTGGTCCAGTCAGTTGCATCTTTTTATAGCTCATGCAGTATACACTGCACCGCATGAGCACTGTCATGATGAGGGAAGAAAGCACATGGTGTGAGATTCTCTTCCACAGGAATTAAGAGCCATAGCCTTGATCACACTGATGCACTGATGGGCCAAGTTCCAATAAGACCAGGAGTTTCAAGGGTCATTGTTATCCAAGGTCAAGGAAAGACCTCCTCTTGCATTATGGGAGACGGCTTCATGCCTGTAACCCAGCCTCCTAGCAAGATGTTGCTGTCAAGCTGCCACCCTCTCTGAGCTAGCAGTGGTCCAGGTGGTTTCAGGCATCTGTCAGGGGTCACATTCAGTATACCGACAGCAAACACCTAATACAATACAATAATGCTATTTATAGTTACGTCCTCTAAGCTCTTCTCCTGTGTGTGCGTGTGTGTGTGTGAGATGGTAAATTTGACAAATGAGCTCTGCCAGGCCGCCAGTCTTCAAAGCTGTGCACACATTTGTTGCCATGGTGGGTGACGTAGAACACTAAACTGTGAAAGCATGGTTTCTGAGAGGTGGCAAGGAGGAGGGCTCGGCACGGCCTCTGGTGACTGGCAAATAGAATAGTGACACGGCAAGAGGAGGAAGATTGCAGCAATTAAAAGGGAGAGGACAACACAGATTGCTGTGCTCATTTCCACAGTGGGATAAAAAAAACAAAAAAAACACCCCGGGGTAGAAAATAGAAGGGAAGCAGAGGAGAGAAACAGGCGTGATGCAAAAGAATGTCAGATATGCTGGATAAGGACATTCACATCAACGCTCTCTTCACCCTCACCCTCTCTTCCTCTTTGTCTTCTTTTGGCCTTTTGTTATTTATTTGACTGTCAACTGTACGTCAAGATTTGAGCACATAATGAGATGCATTTTTAACTCGTTGCCTACGATTAGGGAGGAGGAAAGACGTCAAGTGCTTAAATAAATGGTGTTCAGCATGTAGCATGAAGAGACAGGGTAATTTGAAGTCAGAATTACAGAATATCAAGGAAATATAAGGAGAGAAATTCTACTGGACCTACCACTTCTCAAATAAGACTACCTTTGTCTTAAAATTCATAACATGTGGCAGACACTGTTATTAAAATTGACTCACAACACTACTCTACATGCATAAGAGAAAACCCATCTGATTAAGAGGAAATTTACATTTGACTGCAATCAGTCATCCCGTTGACTGACTGACCATAGACCATTTAAGAGCTACATACCTGTATATCCCTGAGTCACTGTCTTTGAGACTGGACAAACAAGCCTCATCTGATTCTCTTGTACAGGCTTCTATTTAAAAGAGTTAAGGCAGGGGAAAGCATACCCCATATATGGAGCTGTATTGTACCCACTATGCTTTTCTTACTGTAAAATACATTAAAAGGGGCTCTGTAAGTTTTCTTTGCCACCAAACGTGGTTTCTTGCCAGGAGTGGCCATTGTTGCGTTTACAAGACAAGCAACGAAACTTAAAGGAGCTATTTGTAAGTTTTGCTATCGCTGCATAGCCAACAGTAGCATTAACAGCTGTTTACTTACCAGTCTTGCCAAGTGCTGCAGCCATTGTTGCATTTACAAGACAAGGCGTTAGAATACGCCCTCTGAGCAGCGCCCCTTCTTCAGGGGAGCCTGGACGTAACAGTGACTCGGCATCAGAAAGTGACGAGATGGGCCGATCAGGCCAGGGCTAGCTGGTTAGCATACTAACTTCAGTAGAAGAAGTGATAGAAAGAGAAGCAAAACAACAGAAGCGTTCCAGTCTTGCTGAGAGTTTCAGCCCTCGCTGCGTTTACAAGAAAAGATATTATAATACGCCATCTGCTACTTCTTCAAGTCAGATTGGAGGCTACCATGACTCGCCATCAGAAAGTGTGGAGACAGACCGGGGCTAGCTGGTTAGCGTGCTAACTTCAGTAGAAAAAAAGACAGCTTAGAAACAAAAATTAACATTGGGGCTGCTTTTCAATGCTGGAGACTCTTGGTGAGTAAAGGACTTAAGTTTGATGTTGAACCCGCAACATTTCTTCTAGACTGATAACAGCTGTTAATGCTAATGCTAGCTATATAGCAACAGCAAAATTTACAAATAGCTCCTTAAAAAATACAAGATAGTGTTAAGCGGTCAAGTTCAGTCAGTTTTATATATGTAGCCCAGATTCACAAATTGTACAACCTATACAACAGAGGACACCCTCTGTCCTTATACCCTCAAAAGCAAGGTGTGAAATAATGCAACAAAATTACAACAATGCCAATTAGTTGTGCTTATTATTGTGGGAAAAACTAAATCTT
Organism: Seriola lalandi dorsalis; assembly: GCF_002814215.2. NCBI lineage: Eukaryota > Metazoa > Chordata > Actinopteri > Carangiformes > Carangidae > Seriola > Seriola lalandi. Next base: position 228,657 of record NW_019524722.1, on the reverse strand, counting down.
GAGTTCACGGTAACCACTGACAAAGGCTTAACAATGCTAGTAATGAAGAGAAAATGGAGACGATAGTCCAGATTCATTTCATGGGGGGTGGATTTTGGTGACTGTGTTTGCAGAGCTAATCTTCCATTTACCTCTCTAGATCAACCTTTACTTCGGGTGCATCTCTGCCTCTGTATAACCCGACTTAGTTTACCTACATTGTTCAAATTAAGTTATTTTTTTAAAGACCTAGTTTCCTGTTTCACTGAAATCAGGTGACTTATTATTTACCATAAAATGTGGAGAAACAAAGGAGTGATGCTAACGTTGATGGTAACTGCCACCAACCAAACAGATGCATTACATCCATCCACTATATGAATCCATCCATTAGACTACCCCATTTGTTCAACCATCTCATTGGCTTAAAACAGCAACCATATAAATCATTACATGTGTTACTGTGTTTTTTGGTAGCCTGTTCTGAGTTATAGTTGTGTATTCTATTGTACCATAGGAAAATATTGTCTGAGGCTCCATCTATCTACCAACCTCACCTGGGATTGTTCAACAGGAGGCAGATGGGAAAGTGGATGTAGTGAAAAGGTCATGAAAACCCTGATACAAAAAGCAGACTTACCCTAAAGTGCTGATAAATCCACTGGTGGAGCCCTCTGCATAGAGGGAACAAATGTCCCCAATATGGAGGAAACTAGACATCTTGTCCGACATGGTTGCTCAGGGTTGACTACACCTGTAAAAGATGGATAACACAGGTCATTAAAGCATCATAAAGCAGGGCCCAATCGAATCATTATAGATTATCTGAAACAATCACAGATGATTCACCAGACACTTTGACATATTCTTTATACCATAAAAGTCACTGTGCTGAACATTGGCTTTTTGCGGAATATATCTTTTAATGGCTTGTCAATAACTGTTAGCTGTGATCATACATGAGAACTATTACTTTTATGATAATGACTTCGCTATTGCTGGACTTTGTCGTCATTTGGTTCCAGACCATTTTTTTTTGCCCATCCTCAAAGCACCTCCTACTGAGAGATCATGAATAAAATTTATAGGATGAATTTGAAAGACACAAATACCACCAATGGGTAAGGATGTTAAACTGCTTAACTTTACAGCTTATGCAAGTGATAACAAAGAAAAGCTGTTAGCTGTGTGAAGCCAGTTTTGAATTAAGGTCACCATTCTTTACTCTGTTACCAGGTAGAGAGCATATGTAAGCCTGGGTGACAGGAGCCAATACCACTTATAGAGGTCAGGTGATCTATGTGGTCCGTCCCTTTTCTGTTGACATAGATGTTGTTCTCACCCAAACTCAATGTTACCATCATTGGATAAACTCACAGTATTTAACTTTGCAGCATCAAAAGACAATGAGAAAATTATAAAGTATGGCATGTTCAATTAGACATACCTTTACTTCTATAGCCAAATACTGATTGGTGCCTATGATGGGTAAATTTTCCCAGACTCAGATGACCTACACAACTCCATACAACTGAGAAACATACACTATAAAGTTTTTAGTTTGCGTTATTCTGCAGAGACTAATGGCAGAATATTTAAAGTAATTTGAATGTTTTGTGACGTATTTTAACTATTTTCTGAAATCTAAACGGGACACAAACATTTCGTCTTGCAAAATTAAATGACATGTCGTCTCATTTTTTCCTCTCCTTTTTTTCTTATCGCACGAGCTACAGCAAAACAGCAACAAATGAGCGCGTGGGCTACTTCCTTGACAGGGATGCTTGCAGCTCTGTGACAAAATGAACAATACAGACAGATAAGGACTTTACCTGGCAGAAATGAAAGAAGGCGTCACAGACAGACAGAGAGAGTGAGAGAAAGATATGTGTGGAGAAGTGGGTCAGCACAGGATAATTTCCACAGCGCTATCCTCGGTTAAGTCCATGGTAGTCAAACTCCAGGTAAGAGCAGGCTGAGCGGCGTTATCTCTGACAGCTGAATGCGTCCTCGGCAACAATCCGCTTCTTACCTCCTCCACATGTCACTGAGGGAACGCCCCTTTTGTGCTATTTATACTGCAGCAGAGCTCTCTGGGTAATGTAGTTCTTTAGGCGTTTAAACTGCCGTGGGGTTGTCATAATGTGAAACTGAAACTCCAGTTCAAAGAAACAGTATTTTCATGACAGTAAAATACAACATTTTTGGTTCATTAATTATTATTATTACTATGGTTATGATTATGATTATGATTGTGATTATGGTTATGATTATGATTATGATTATGATTATGATTATGTACTTTCTTCAACTGTTACATTTAATTGCATTTAATACCTTTATCATCAATGATCAATGTATTTGCAAGTGGCTGAAATAATTAAATAATATTCTTCATTTTTATTTGACTCATCAATCATCTGCTGCTTGTCTGTCTACTCCTATGTACAAATAGCTGCTTCAGATATGTCAAATGTTCCGGACTGTTTTGAACATGAATGATTAAATCCATCTGACTGGAGGTTTTTGTCAATGTCTACATTATTTGATGTATATAATGTCAAAAACAGAAGCACGCACACTGCCTCACAAAGAGGGGGTCTTGCTGTGCGTGTCAAAGTGTGAAAGGACATGAGATAAAGACATCAGTTGTGTGTGCAGTCTCCTGTCAGAAACACTGACTCCGCTACTGGCAGTCAGGTACCTGGGTTTGTAATGATGACACACATTTGGAGTCTGTTTATGTGATGCCATGTTTGTATATATGTTTTTTCTTTTTCTTTTACTTTACTTTTAAATATTACCAGGTCTTTAAACCATATTCGCATAGACAGATAACATCCTGTGGTTTTGGCCCATGGACCATCGAGTTTCCAAGTTTGTAACAAAAACTTTGGAAATCTTAGTCTCACAACTTTGAGTGATCTGGTTTATAGGCAGTTGACCCATTAAAATCACAGTGTGACATTTTCAGTTACGGGAATTGGAACAAACTCTTCCATACACTGAACTATTCAGAAGCATCGTACGGTACAAAACTCACCAATAACTTGGCATAAAATAGAGAATAGGCAGACCATCCTAACAATGATCCTGGTAATTCCTCCAAAAAAGTGAAGAAGCACGCTTTCAATTTCTCCATTAAAGCCCACATGCAGTAGATGGTTATTTGATATGTGTAAAAGGTTGATTATTCATACTTAATTGCAATGTGAATGAGAGACGGAGAGACAGGAAGAGAATGAGCACTTTCATCCCTAAAATGGGCCCAGTGGCATCAACCACTGATGAGCTGTTAATTTGGTTTCTTAGCTACAGGATGCACAGGGGTAATAAGAGTGGAGTAAGTGGGGGTACACAAATGTTAAGAGTGCTTCTCTTTATTTTTTGCTTTCCCAATCTGCTTGTCACAGGGCACAGGGAGCTCTTTAAGATGTAAATGGCTGCAGATTGTAACGTCATACAGAAGTCTGAGGCCAAAAACATCTACGCTTTGATTCATGTTTTAATGATCAATATTTCCGGTGTTGACATAAAATCTAGCTCTGGTATGATGCAGGAGGGGGGAAAAAACACTTTATATGCATGTAACAACACTTTCTGTACTGCCTCACACTCTCCTCTGTTTTGAATTGGAATTAGTCATCATTATTAAATTATATTGCAAATGATATCAAAAGTACATTCAAAATCACTTTGATATAAGTATGTGCATTTAAATGCAATGATGTCAAATTCATGACATCACAATATCTGACACTTACCCTTTCTCTACTAAAAAGTATATCCAGGCTTTGGTTAAATTTGACATTAAGTGAAGTTGAATACAGATCACTGAGTACTCAGTTGTCATGGATACAGTGTACAGATGACTACCATTCTACCACAGAGCAAAAAATGTTTTTTTATATATATATATATATATATATATGTGTATATAACTGGACACAACTGCTGCCGCTGTGTTTGTGAACTGCAGCGATTCTGATGTCAGAAATGGTTTGGTACACATAACACTTTCTTTATTCTCTGAGTAGTTTTTTTGGCCAGTGTTTTATTATAGTACCCTGCATGAACCTGAGGAGCTTGTCAGCTGCCAGATGGCTTTTTCCCCCACACAGGGCATGACCGCAACAGAACCATTGATATACATAGATATGAGATGGGATGGGTGTGGAGACAGATTGCTTTCTCATGTACTGTAAGGGTCATGAACAACAGAGCCAGTCTGGTGGGAGGGAGAGGTGATTCATCTCGATTGATAGTCTGACTTGTTGCTGACTTAGAGACATGAAGCCACTTTTTCTAACAGAATGAACAAATGACTAACAAATTAATGAATACAGCATCTGCATGCTTGGAATGCACCAGAGACAGAGGGATGACAAAATGCAGAGACTATCTGTGTGGGTGCACAGATTGTGAGAGATTCATCATTGTGCATGTGTTCGAGTGAGTATTCTCATGTGCAGATTAAGGCCTTCCCTTAGCAGCGTTGAGTGGGCACAATGGTTGGTAGTTTTCTTGTCTGAGGCCCTGATAGTCCTCTGTGTGGGCCATGCCTGCAAACCAATCCCCACATTCATCAGAAATATCAGAGTAGAGCTAAATATACTAGCAATAAAGAGTCTCTTGTGTTTCTCATTGTTCCTCTTGCAATGAATATTCAATTTTGATTTCATATCAGAAATTAAGTTCAGATCAAGTCCAGTCTTGTTGAAGAGAGAGATGGAGGGCTCTTTAACTATAAACAATGTGGTGGCCTCTAACTGGTGTTCTGGATCTGGGACAGTGAACCGCTGAAGACATGATACCTCTGGGAGCAAGAACCATAGATAATGGCTTATTAGCGATTTCAAGCTAAATGTAGAATACTGATAGAACTTCAGCCATCTCACATCCACAGTCTCTTATTCTAAACTTATAGCACTTGACAATTTAAACTCTACGATTGGAGCTTTGACAACTTGAACAATGAGTCAGGATTTCTCAGTATGACGCACACAACCGGAGATTAGAACCACTGTATGTGGTGCAACAAATATGGTGTAAAAACACACTTTGACATTATTTACTGCGCATAGGACCTTCTGGCATAGTGTGAAAAGAAGAATCTATTATCTCACTGTCTGCCAGCCCCTTCACTCTGTGACGTATGCAGGCTGTGAATGACATCAAGGCCCCTGCAGAGTTGAGTCAGTTGCACAGTCAAGGCTTAAGAGGTTTACCATTCTTCAATTTATGCAGATCACATACATACACATACACGCACGCATGCACGCACGCACGCACGCACGCACGCACGCACGCACGCACGCACGCACACACACACACACACACAGACAAGTAGATTGCCACATCTGCCCGTCCCAAGAAAAACTGGTTTCTCACAAGGATGGAGAACACAGAGCCGGACAAGCATGCATGAGAGAAAAGTTTTATGTTACTCCGTTTATTTTATTCAATTTTTTTTATAAAGCTGTAGCCTTTGAGTTTATATTCAAGTTGTTGTTCCTTTAAAAAAAAAAGAGGTCCCCCCTTTTATCTTGTTGCAACACAACAGGTATTGGTATGGCACCCTAGTATAAGGAGATCTAGCTAACTAAAAATAAAAGACAATTATGCTGGTATAATGACCTGCATATCCCCAGTGGAAATAGTCTGATTAGACCAGCTGCAGAGATATTCTAATTAGGCCTTGTGATTTTGTGCTATAACTTGTTACGGGTGCATGAAAAATAAGCTTCATATTCAGAGCTGCATCTTTGATTCTGTCCGACATTGTATGGCAGTCTCTCTGTGGGTGATAAGAGTGATAACGATAACATTTGAGTTCCTGTTCTTCAAATTTAATTTTCTGTAAAGCTCTTATAACAGGCTCTGTATAGAAAACAAAAGTGAACAAATACCCAGCTACATTCAGCTAGCCCCCTCTTCATAAACGCTGTTCACAGGGCCGAGGATCGCTTCACCACATCCCCTTGGTTACGGCATAATCAATATGCCAGACCATACACATATGCCAGGGGAAATTATCTGGCAGGTGTTTGATTTGCAGAGACAGATACAAGTTGAGTAGATTTTTGCACACACAGTTGCTCTGCTGAAGGAGAACAATATCAAAGAAGGCAGTGGTCTTTCATCACTTATTTAACCTGCAGAACATGCCCTGTAAGCTGCTTTAACTGCAGGTAATCCATTAGGATCAGTAGGATGGGAGGACTCCTAGCCTCACTTTCACTACATGTTATGACCTACCTGGTTACCTAAATCAACCTGTGTACATATGTAATGAAGTGTTCATTAAATCAAATAAATCCAGTTTATTTATAGAGCATGTTTAGGTGACCCAAGAGATGTACAAAGTGTAGTTAAAGGCACAACAACAGTGAGTAAAATAACATCAGTAGCCTAGTAAAGGCACAAATAAAATAACATGAAGATGAACAATTAATGGCAATGATAAAATACATGGCAATATCAAAATTTAACTTTTGCGCAGAATAAATTGTAGCTGCTTTGTTTTCATTAACTTACAGTGAATATCTCCACAATGTACACAAAGCCTGCTGGATGTTGCAAAGGTGAGACAGGATTGGTAATGGGATTGTCACAGCTTATCTTGCACAGAAACACTTGGGATCGACTATTTGTCAGTGAGCTGGTGCACAAGGTTTAAAAATCCTGACGTGTAATAGCTCACATGTCAGACTGAGACATATGATTAGTCTTAGTCTGGCATGAGCAGTAAGTGTCTTCCACAATTGTAACCCTGATGTCAAGTACATAACAAGCTGCACCAAGCACTTAGACTCAAAGGGACCAGAATGGGTCATTATGCAAGATTGTGATAGCAGTGGGAAATAATGACAGTGATTAAATCAATTGTGGAAATATCTTGGGTTATGATTACACCCATAATTACCAGGCTCTTAAGAAAATAATACCTTGTATTCATTTTTAGGGGCTGGGTTCAGGGTTTCCCTTTTATTTACATCTTAAAAATATTGCTTCTAAATTCCACTCAGCCTCCCTCAAGCACACTGAAGACTGCAGGTGTAAACTCCAAAACTGCTTAGTTTAGAATCTGTGCGCTGTAAACATAGCGTAGGTGTATGTATGTGCAGGTCTGATCTGTGGTGAGAGCGTCGATGGAGGCGGGTAATTCCTGGGCTTAGAACTTCCTGCTGAGCCCACTGCAGGTGTCCTGGGCCAAATTTAACTTAACATCTGTGATGGGAGGAGTCAATGTGAAAAACCCCATTGACATTCCCTTTAATTTTGAAGTGAAGCTACACAATACAACCTACTCCATTGTACACACTGTGGGAACAGAGCTGAATATAGTAAAAAAAAAACAAAAAAAGAAACAGAAAGAAATCACATCTAACATGTTGGTGAATGATGAGTCACATACATTTCTAAAAAAGCTTTGAGTTCTATTCTCTTCTGTAGTTCACTTATTTTGACAGACTTTACTTTGGTGGTGTAGCAGTTTGACTATTTTCTGGTGACTGAGCATTTTAATGACCTGGCTCCAAAGCTGTTTAATCTCTTGATATGTAGTCAATACATCACAAGCAGGAACAAACAACTGAAAATGTACCATCATGTTCAAAGAAACAAGATTTATACATTGATTAAGTTGAAGAGATTCTGCTACAAGACAATAAAGTTGTAGTTTTTTCATAGTGTACAAACACTGACTGTTGTTACTCCAAGTTGTCTAAATGCACCGTGATTTGTACCAATATTAGCCAACACCTCAGCGAAGAGTAACATGAAATGTTTGAAATTGGACTTTGAAATGCCTTTGCCAGCTGAGACCTGGCAGATAGGTGCTGTTTCTTTCTTTTCTTTTTTTTGATTTGTCTGCAGGATTCAAGGCAAGGACATCTGCTCCCTCATCAGAGAGGTGCTCCAATTTTGAACAAATAGACTGCCAGTTGTAATTTCTCCACTGGTCACTCATTCTGAAATAGTGTCTCACTCCTTCATCGATGTGATGCATGGCTCTCATAAGTATAAGTTGTATCTTTGTATCTTTTGTCCTTTCAAGCTGCGGCAAGACATTTGAATAAAAGCCTCATCTGCCTAAATCAAAGTGGGGCCGCAGTAAACAATGATGAGAACACAGCCTATTTATGAGAATAAAAATCTGTTATTAAAGTGAGACTGTAACATTTGCTGTTTTTCCCTTCATTGTTTTTGGTTCGATATTTTGGGAAACTTTTCACTACGGTTAGATGTGAAGATGGTACCACTCTCACATCTGTACTGTAAATATGTAGCTGGAGAAAGCATCCAGTTAGCTTAGCTTAGCATAAATAGTGAAGAATGAAAAATTGGGAAACAGCTAGCCAGTCATAAAGTCTAAGAGCTGATTAAATAATTTCAGTTAAACAGCAATAACAATCAAGAACTTGCTGACATTAGCTAAGGTTAGCTACCATGAGCTACTTCAACTAGCTAGCTAGTTCAACTTTGTAAGAGTTGAACTACCTTGTATTGTTTCTTCTTTCAGTCTTGCTCTAAGTGATGTTGGTATCAACTAGAAGTGACTCAAAGGATCTATCTGTAAGTCTTGCTATTGCTACAAAGCCAGCGTTGACATTAAGTTTACTTAGCACTCTTGCTGAGAACTTCCACCATCATTGTGTTTACAACAAGAGGTTATAATACAATCTTTGAGCAGTGCTACTTTTTCATGGACGACTCGATGCTACAGTGACCCGGTATCAGAAAGTGATGAGACCTGTCAACCGGGCTGGTTGGGGATAACTGGTTAGCATGCTAACTTCAGTAGAAGAAAAGCAGTGATGACATAAATGTAAAACAAAATGGTTGCTGTCCACGACCGGAGAAAGCTTTGTGAACAAAGGAATGAACTTTGATACTCAACTCACAACAAATACTCTAGACTGGTAAGTAAACAGCTGTTAATGCTAACATACATGTGAAATACCCATTTAGGTCAGGTCTCTCTTAAAATGATCAAAACTCACTAAGCTCTGGTCACTTTGGTATGAAACATCACGTTACTATATTTTTTAAGGTATTGCAACTTTTCAATCGATTTGCTCTGTGTACTAGTTAAGGCCACTTTGCACACAGTATAACCCCAATACCATCAAATATTGAGGACAGAAGTCTTATAAAACCATTGTATTTATTTATTTATTTATCTTCTGTGAAATAGTTTTTGGTATGCTAGACAGTCAGTTGCCACTCTTCAAATACAGTCACAACATGACATAACAGTACCCTGCATCGTCAGACATGTTTGTTTTTCTCTGGAGGGCGGGGGGTTTCAGTGGGGAATTTCACCTCATGTGATTAACTGGTGGTTGCTAAGTGACCATCCTGGAAAGGAGCCATTCATTCGCAGCCCGGCTCTTCAACAGTCAGGATGTGAGAACAGCCTTCATGCACCTCCAAACCAACCACTGCTGTCCAAATCACCCCCTGTACACATAGATGGTTGCCATAGGGATTCCAGGGACATCTGACTCAAAAATGACATGAGTAATGTATTTGAAGAGGGACTGTTTTTTTCTTATACTTGTAGTAGGTTTGTTAAGACAAGAGTGGAATCTGATTTATCACAAAGAAAACAAAGAGGGCCACAGATCGAAATGATTAAGGGCTTTTGATCTTCAAATTAAATATAGAATCTACTGTTAGCAGAGACTGTTGCATACATGATTTAGCTGATGGCAGTGAGAAACCCTGATCCAAAATTTTCAATACATTTCTATCCTTTGGCTTGAGAAACGCCTGGGTATTTTTTCTCTACATAATTGTGTCCTACTTTCCTCCAAGGCCATGGACACAGCTAATATCCAGCCACATTCCTCCACATAACTGTACAGTATTGTTCAGATAATATACTGTATCTTAGCAACTATTATAAGAACTCCATATTTTTTTTACTGCTATTATGGCCATTCTTTCTCTCAAACTGAAGGTATATTATACACCTTGCAATGTCAATAAATTTAGTTTTAGTTTTTGGTGTCTTATTTTACTGCCATATGTGTCCTATCATGTTCAGTTGGAATCTGATGAGTAGGTTTCGGAAATATCCCGATTCACTTTCTTGTTGAAAGCTAGATGAGAAGATCAAAATCACTCTAATGTCTAAGCCTTTGATAAGAAGTTACCAGCTTAGCTTAGCATAAAAAATGTAAAGAGAGGGAAACAGCTAGCCAGGCTCTGTTCAAAGGGTAAAAAACAGCCCCTCTACAGCTCCATAATTAACATGTTATATGTCATTTGTTGCTGATGTCTTGTTGTCACTGCGACATTGCCAGGCAAGCAGTGGAGGAAGTGACTGTGCCTGGCAAGGAAGTAGACCATAACCTCTCAAAAAACTGCATGTTGTTAGGGTTACATTTATGCTTTTGTGTGGATTTTAAAAATTAGATAAAAAGTGTTAATTAGTGAGCTTCATCAGCAATGGCAGGCAGAGCTTAAGTCTCTGTGCTAACGGGCTCCAGGGTGTAGCTTCATGTTTAGTATACAGACGTGAGGGAGGTATCAATCTTCTCATCAAACTCATGGCAAGAAAATGAATGAGCATATTTCCAAAAATGCCAAACTGTTCCTTTAAGTTTGTTTTTTTATTACGTTTTTTAGTGTAGATCACATCAGGTGCAAAGAACAGCCCATTTTGAACAGAAAGAATCCCAGGTAACACTCACAGAGGAGAAAATATAGGTCAGTACAACAACATCCTGTGCCATTGGTTCTCCATTGGGTGACACAAAAACCAATCAACTTGACAGCAGTCCCCGATCGGCAGAGGGCTTCCATCTCCCCACCACCACCATTTAGTCTCTCTCTCAGCCCCAGTGTGGCTGGAGCATTGATCCCAATTCTGGATGAAACACGGTCTCCATCCTAATTAACCCAGATGTGGATATTAATAAGATGAAAGCAGGTCTAGACTAGAAACAGGGCAGATTGAGAGGAGAAGGTCCTGATTTCAGAATGGTCACACTAAAGTGGGACACCTTCGCCCCTCCTTTGACAGGGGAATAAAGCCTGTTTCTATATAAAAATACCCCTTGGCCCTTTTTAATTGGTTCCAACCCTCTTGAGGTTTGAGTGCGATGAGATGCTGAGAATATCTACATGGGGAGGCTGCTTCGCATGAACACAGAAAAGAAATGTCAAGTTGATGGAGATGGTTGACAGTTATTACTTTGAATTTTGCTTTTTAGAATGACAAAATATTCTCTTGCACAAAGCTTTGGCAACCTCTAAGGGTGTACAGATCAATTCTGTAACCTATGTTGCTATTAAAAGAAACCTATTAAACATCATTTCCATGTCTGTTGGTTCAAAAGATTCTCCTGCTCCTTCAAGATTCATGTGTTGCATGAGAAATGGGAGTTATATGTGCCAGGACAAGATGACAGCTGCAAGACTGTGAATCCAGTGGGACACGTCCGACACAGAACAAGCCTCCCCTGATACTTGAAATGGATTATACGTGAAAGAACAGACAGTAGTATCAACAAGTTTACTCTCACATAAAAATAAAACTTTTTTTTCTCTTTGCCTTGAGATTTAGTTTTCATTGCATCATTTTACACTGAGTGGGAGACATCATTAAGACAGTGGCAGATCAGGAGACACCGGGGGGACTAAACAGGAAACAATGATGAGCACAGACATGACTCATCCAGCCGATTGTTTTTATGGAGCCACCAACGTGTTGCATTGTCTTGTTCTAATGAGCTAAGAGTTCGGGGAAACTGAAAATAGAGCAACACATAAGTAAATAGACATAATTTCAAAAGAAAATCAGGAGGAAAAAGGCAAAATCTTTTCTCTAACATTCAGAAATTAATCCATCTCTTGGCGGTCAGATAAAAAAAAACAAAAAAACCAATGTGATCTGAAATTTATTTAGGATTATTTCCGCTCAGAATAGATAAATCCAGTGGAAGGAACTGTGCGCACTTGTTGGCACCACAATGACATGCTTTCCTCTGAAGTCCATCTGTCCTACTGGCCTTTACGGCAGCGTCACTTTGTGTGGACAGCAGCTCTACGGGTGGTTGGTTACTGTATCCTCCTGAGTAGTCAAACGTCAGCTCCTCGTGTGCATCAATGTTCCGGCCAGCAAACAGTGCCAGTCTAGGAACCACAGAGTGCACGCGGACAGGAAGCATGAACAGGTTAGGCAGGCAGGAATGGTTGAGAAAGCGGCCTACGTTTCCCACCACAGCCGGGTCCACGAACGTCTCAATAATGGAGCCTGTACCTGCATGCTCCCTTACAGCAATAATGTAATTATTTTCTTCAGATCTCTGGGTAAGCTGTCTGCGTCTGGCCTCCTCAAAACTGATAACCTCTCCTGCATACTCGCATACAAATGTCCCATTTGGGATTGCCTCTAGTGTCCGTAATCCCCAACCCCTGTTCCTGGTGCTATAAATCTCCAGCCTGAGTGTCAGCCCTCTCTGGACAACACGGTTAGAGCAGGTGTCACTGCAGCTGCAAAGGACATTACATTCAAACACAGGTGAGCAGTAACCAGAGTCTGTTCGGGTACGGTCCAGGAGTGTGCCGGTGCTGTCATACGCCTGCCCATGAGTCTGCAGGCAGGAGCAGCTCTCAGTGCAGCAGGAGTGGTAAAGACAGGAGCATCCAGGAAGGGTGACTTCACTGGGGTCAACAGTGCATCCTGGTCCCTCAATGTTATCTGGGGAATACTGAAAAATGCAGGGTAGTCGAAGTTTAAAAAAAAAAAAAACTGTTGAAAATGTTTTCAAAGGAAAATTAGGACAATATGTCCATAATCCATTACAAATGCTCAAATCTGGGCTTAAACAACTGATTAGTTGACTGCCAGAAAATGATCCTGCAACTATTATGTAAACTGATAAATCCTTTCCAGCAAAAATGCCAAAGATTCAGTGTATCCAGCTTCTCAGTTGTGAGATTTTGCTGCTTGTCTTTCTGTGATAATAAAGTGATAATCTTTGGGTTTTGGACTTCTGGGCAAACGAAACAAGACGTCAGAAGATATCACGAAGAGCTTCAGGAAATTTTGTGACATTTTTTCACTTTTCAGATATTTTACAGACCAAACTATTAATCGAAAAAATAGTAAGCAGATTAATCAACACTAATAAATATGCAGACAAATGTATTTTAAAGAAGAAATGTGTTGTAGAGCACAGTACTTACAGCTGCCTATTTTAAATCAACCTTCTTTAACAGTTTCACCACATTCAGCAGTTAATGTTTTATGACTTAAATGTCCTTTGTGAGGAATTTGTAAAAATTTGTATAATGCAGTCAAGAAGTTCCTCTAGAGTATCATGGGCAGGGAGTGTAAAGTAGGACAACTCCTTTGGTTCTACAGAGGCAGTTATTTTTTGATTCCCTATAGTGCAGTCAGGTAATGTGGCTGTAGCCTGTAATGATTTGCTGCCATCTGCTGGTAAAATAACATATTCCATTTGATATAAGCAATAATCCCCACTGGGTTTTGATGAGTTTAAGGCACAGACAAAATGTTTTCTGGACAAAACCTAAGTAGGACTTTGAGAGTACACTTTCAAAAATTATGTAATTAATAATTATGTTCATTATTTTGACTTTTTATTTCCAAACTTTTCTATCACATGATCAATGAACTCTTCTATTGCAGTGGCATCCCTATAGCTGTGAGCATATCTTTACTATTATTGTTTTTAACAACCTTGAGGGTGTATTTATTAGAGTTAAACTAATAAATCAGCCTGGTCAATATATCAGCTAATATTATTTGTTATATGTTGTTATTATATTATGTTGATAGATAAGGAAATTGTAGCACATAATTGCCAAAGATATGTTTGAGGCAGAAACAATACTGAGTTCCCATTGCTTGCTGTTCACCAAAGTGCAATCACAAGTTGTTATTTTAATAATTCATTTTGACAAAATTTCACACACTCTACGTATTGTTGTCACAGTGCTTTAAAAAACAAGTGGTCTGCTTATGCTTAATGTTTTTTAAAGTTTCGCAGGAATCAATCAAAGTATCAGTATCACAATTTTTAAATTGTCCATTAATGATATGAAACGAATGCAGTCTAATACAATAACACAATGAAATAAATAGGCCTTTCTATAGAGACAGTCTTACATGTCAGGTGTATAATTATTGATGGTCGAATGGCAATTCGCTGTACTTCGCTGCCATTGTTCATGTTGGCTCCCTGTCTCACTTGTTATGTCTTACTGAGACACTTGAATAGAACAGAGCCATTTTTAATAAATAATTAGTAACACCTGTGCTTTTCTGTGTCTGCCGTGAAAAAGGCCTATTGGAGAAACAACTATGTTTTTTTCTGTTTTTGTTGCAGTTTGTCATTACACCTCGAACACAAAACGATATGGACCAACTCTATCAGCTACCTCAACTTTTTAAAACAATGTAGCTAATATAACGTTACTTTATAGCACTTAAATAACTTCAAGCACCACTGCTCTGTTTCGCTACAACGAGACCGAAATGTTAACTAACATTTAAGCTACCATAAGACTGTAAACGGGTTCAGCTGTAGAAAGAGATGCTACATTAACGTTACCTGAAATTCAGGAAATATCGGCACTGACGAACTCCTTTCAATTAAAACGGGAACGTTTTCCAGACCATGGCTCAAATCCACAGCATGCTTACTACCGTCGACCACGTTCATATCTGAAGTTTTGGGGGACCACAGGCAGATCAGCTGGGATGTAAACACAAGTCAAACTGGAATCTGCAACTTCCGGTAGTGTAACCGGAGGCGCGCGCCCTCCATTGGTATGTACGGGTCATTACATTGCTGTGATTAAACCTTGGTGGTGGTTTGGCCATCTGGCCATACTCAGGACAAAGTGAGCAGCAGCTCATTAAGAAAATACAGCACAGCATGGGATAATTGTTTCATCTAAACTACTGTTAGTGTGAAACTGAAGAGCATTACTTGTTAGAAACCATGAAAGTAGACTCACAGTGTCACTACTTTTATTCTGTTTATTTAGATCCTATCCCATTTTAAACAGTGTTTTTTTCTTTGCTTTTCTCCTTTCTTTATCCAATACTTGTCCTCACATCTGTCTTTATTCATCATTATCATCCGTGTAATAGTATAGAATCCAGAGGTGTAGATTCATACATCTGCAGTAATGTCATATTGCCTGCAGATGGCAAACTAGGATAGTAGAAGTACTAGTATTTCTCTTTTGCATCCACAACAGATCTCCTGCAAAGTGAGCAAGACAAATGTCAAAAACAGAGACTTGATGATAACCGCAATATCCTCGAGGAAATTTGGGCTGGACTGGAAAAGGGTGATGAGACCCACAATACCCACATGACTGAACAACAGTGAAAACAAGGCCATGTGGGTATGCCTGTGGGTTCCTGTGAACTTATAGCAGCCCAGACAAACAGGCCCAGCAGTGGTTAGGGCCTTAGAGAGCAGTGATGATGCAAGGCCTTATCTCACTGAAGTTCAGTTACATAATTGATCTGTGTTCATTGAAATGATACTGTCATCCACGGCTTCTGTGTGATTCCAGCCCAATGTACATTAAATGGTTAACATATGACTTAATGGCATCTTAAATTAAAAAAAAAAAAAAAAAAATTGTTGAATTGTGTTGTTGTTTGAATGTCGGTCTTTTTGTTTTTGGTTCACACAGTAAGTTGTGTAGTCTCCATGCCTAACTTCTGTGGTGCTACATTGTTCTCATGTGTAATTGATATGCAGTGATGTATTTTCTTGTGGCTATCTGAGGCAGATGGGGGGAGGTCACATTGTCATCTGGCATTTCCACGCTGCACACAAGTGACCATGGATTTTCCTTTGAGAATCAACCTTCATCTTTGTCCTTGGGCAAAATTAGTCCTGTCAGTTGGTAGTCCTACGTCTATATTTCAGATTGCATACTCAATCACAAGATGAAATGTTGGAAATGAATTGGTATTGGTATAATTGAAGTATTTGACAATGAACTGATTGACAGTTTGACTGATACGACAACAACAGAGGTTAATTCTTAAAAGAATGCAGGCTTCATGACTCAACTGCTTTGTTGGGCTCCACAATCAGTGCCTCTGAAATGAAATAGCTTTCAAAATACATGACAGGTCTCAAAGCACAATTTGTTATCAAGAATTTTCTATTGATACATTTCACTTTTATGAAAGCATTTGTTTGTTTGTACAAACTGGCAAATTCAGTTTATTTGATCAGTTGGGAACTGTATCCTATGTGATGCCCCAAATGGATCCAAATTTTCAACATACAAATCGATACAAAGATGATTTGTAGACACAGGCAAACCTTTTGATCTGATATATGAAAAGTGAGTGAATCACCAAAGTATTTACAGTTTATCCTGAGGGGGACATGAACCAAATTTATTGCAATCCATTCAATAACTGTCAGAAGATTTCAGTGAAAACCACAACATGACCAAACATGTCTGTGCAAAACTTACATCTATCAGTTGCTGAGACCAAAGAAGTGGGCCGACCACCTTGTAGACCAATATTGCCATCACTTGAGCTGCCCTGCTAACATGGCTGAAAATAATTCCAAATTCAAGTGAAATGCCTGTGAAGATAAAAATAAATAGGTATCAGACTTTAGGCCATACATCCACAAACAAAGTGAGAACTGTTGGTAAATATTGAGAAATACATCTACGATCAGTATGAGTATTCAACACAGTTTTTGTAAAAGCTAATTTTAAAAAGTTAATCTGTAAATAACTTTTTTGAAATTTGAAATTAAAATAAAATTGCAATTTTTCATTTTCCATCATTATGAGATATGATCCCAAAGGGGCTAGTTACATGAAGCCATTTCTCCCACATATCCTTGTATTCATTGAAGTTTTTGAGGACATTTTAAGGATTTTATGAAAAGATTTTATATTAAAGGATTTTGAGCACTGCCCATCTAAGCATTCGATGTAATTTTTAACAACATTTTGAAGATTTCAGGTTAATGTTGTGTCTGTTCCTTAACTGAATAATTCAACATATGTTCATTTGTTTTCTTGTAGCCCTTAAAAGGCCCTTTCGTGGAGTACATAATATGACCTGACATTGTGATTCTCATTGTGTTGGCTGACAATGGAGTGAAACAGCTTCCCTTGCTGTAGATGAGGCAGGTTGTTGGGGGTCTTTGATGGGCACTGTTGTCAGGGATCTTTTGGCTTTAATGATAACTCACACACACCAACATAAAGGAGCTGAACTTTGAGGCTGGACTACAATTGGTTGGAGAATTAATGAACCAAAGGCATGATAGAGCACATTCTCTGGGGAGATTATCAACAACAGTCCAGCACTCCCTCTGTTACTGTGCTGATTGACTTGGCCTCAAATTGGCTCCGATGTTTCTCCCAGCTTGTGAGGAAAGCTGCGCTGTGGCCTACTGGATTCACTCTTGTCTGGCCTGACAGTGGAGAACAAAGGAAATTTCAAAGCTTTCCCTCATCTGCCTTTGTCAGCTTGAGTAGGCATGATTATGATGAGTTGACCCCTGAGATTTCAAAGGGGCTTTTTTTCTAACTGCTCCACCGAGTTCATCAAAGGCCATCAAAGGCAATGAAAGAAACAGGGAAGCAGACATGCATGGATTTTTAGCAGAGAGGACTGGAAAAATGGAGGGTTGTATTTTAAAACCAAGGTGAAAAATGAGCGAATGAAAGAGAGCAAGAAAGAAACTGAAGCACATTGACAAACAAACAAAATTTAACTGCATCCAAACTTTTGGGTAAAAATACATCTCACAGCAGGATGACTTCAGCCCGCGCTGTGCACCCCGGCAGCAGTCATCCCAAGAGACTCCTGGGTGCCTTCCTCTGCTGCCAGGCAACTGCAGTGACAGTGTGATTCACTCACATGACAAGATTTTGCAAAGCAATTAAGTGAGGAGTCAAGGGGGTTCATCGGCCTCCTGAGGCAAGCAACATCTTTAGCTCTTCACTCTAAGTTTGAAGAATGAATGAAGTTTGATAGAAATTTACAAAGAGATGATTTTGTCAAGACTGTACACAGCTAAACAAAATCTGTATTTCTTTATTAAAACATCTTCCTTTTCCAGCTACTGACAAAATGGTGTCATGTACAGTATCAAAACATTTCTACCAACAGCAAAAAACTATACTTTAAAGGTGTTTTCCAACTGCTGATTTGATGCCTAGAGTATTGTTAGCACTGTGTTTTGCCCAAAGACTATAAATAAAAATGGACGTAGCCTCCAGGATGTCACCCATATGGCTTCTGAAGAGTAGTTTTGAAGCTCCGAGTGGGCTGCTTTGCCGTCACCATCTTGGCAGTGCCTGACTCCGCCTCTCCTGGCACCGCCAGTTCCATCTAATTATCTAGTTAACGAGCTAAGCTAACAAGCCAGGAATGCAGAGTGCAAATACTGATATCTGCTAATTAGTGCTAACAAATAAATAAAATAATACTAGTATTGCACTCACTTCAAAAACAGGAGCTCAGACTTCCTAATATTGTGTTAGTCAATTAATCGCACAGCCAACCATATTATTTCTTCGGTATCTGCATGAAAAATCCTCCAAAAAGCACAAACATGCCAAGAGGACATATTCAGTAACTCAAATTAGCTGAGGGGACTCCTAGTAGACAGCTAACAGACTGTGATGACACCCATCAGTCACTTAAAGCGGCCACGCCTCAATTACCTTTAAGCCTTGATAAAATTTAAACAGGTGAGTAATACAGTATAAAAATCGAACCCTGTACACTTGTCATGAAGGGGCGAAATTAGTTATAGAGACCCAAACTGTTTTTTTGTACCAGGCTGTAAACATGTCAATTTCTGCTGTAACGTTGCTGCTTGAGATAGCAATTTCCATACGCCATCATCTTCTTTGAAAAATGTATAAATGAAATCTTAAATTATATAAAAGTATCAAGTTATTTCTATTGTTAACATCCACAGCATCCACAGAAGCTTATGCTTATCATCCACAAACACGATTCCAAATGTTCTGGTTCAGTATAGGAATTCACATGTGTTACATCCCATTTTGTGCAGTTTCAATTCCCTCCCACAAGAATAACATGCAGTAAGACAAGTCTTACAGTGTTTTGCAGAGTAAAAGGGACAGCAGTGCATAACCTCCCGAAGTCAATGCACAGCTTTCACAAATCAAGTCAGCCAGGCGTGCTCCCTGTAAAGATGTTGAATCTCTCAAGAGGCTCCATTGTTCCAATCCAATCGATACCCTTTGTCTGTTTCCACTTAGCCGACTATGGGTCAGTGTCTGTGTTTTAAATGGGGTGTAATAACCAATGGACAGTTTCTCAGCAGGGCCCCTGTGCTGTGGAGAGAGAAAAGAGTCTCACCTCAGACAATGTATTTGTATTTAGCTTTGTTTGAAAAATATGTTCACTGTGCCTTGTCAAACTCAAACTGGTACCTACATTAAATCAGTGTTAAACAGCATTTTCGTTTAGATCTGGCTGGTCAGTTCAGGTTGTTGCAGTACAACAACCTTTCAGTCATGGGTTATGAAAGATAGAAGATGCAATCAGATGAAGCATTAGCTGAGCCCTGGATCACAGAGGTACAAAGGCACAGATTTCACATAATGTTTTTATGTATATTTCCCATTTCTTCAGTGCAGTGTCTTGCAATTTCTATAACTGTCAGTAGTGGTAACAGGAAACAGTGTTGGTTCTCACTGTTTATTGTTAATTTTCAGCCCCTCATCAGTAATGATCATGCATCCACACTGGCTCCATATTTCTCCGAGGTGTTTCGATATCAAACCTTTGGCATGCAAACAGGCATGTAATGGGCTGTGAAGTCAACTTGCACCAATTACAGTGTTCAGCAATGAACACTTTTTAATGTTGTGTCATCATCACTGAAAATGGAAAAATCTGATTGTTCAAAAGTAACTGCCTTTTGTCCCTCAGACAAAATGCAGCCTGGTTAATATGTATCCTTTGAACAAATATGTTCTATCAAGGCTGAGGCATGCTAGTGACATGATGAAATACTTAAGCACACTGACATGCTAACATTTGCTTTAGGACTAAACACAAGCTGAAGTTGTTAGCATGGTGGTGATTTGAGCTAAAGTAAACATCATCATGCTAACATGTCTGCAAAGACACAGCTAAGATGATCATCCTTAGCGAGTAATATTTACCATGTTCACCATAGTTTAGCATGTTGGCATGATAGCATAAATGTCATTAGCTTTGAACTCATTTGGCCATTAGTCTCGCAAAGCCAGAACTATATCTCCAAAGAGAATGGTCTGGCTGCACACATTATCATTCTGCTATATGAGAAAAAAAAACGCTCTGGCTTGATTGCATTTCTTTAAACCATTCACAATCCTCTTTGGCGCCGCTGAGCCCAGGATGCAGCGATGGTGACATTACAAAATAGTGTCAGAGGGGAACTTGTTTTGGTGGAACATTTGCACATGGAAAGGGGGGGGGGGCACTGTCATTACAACAGTTAATTACTCGCAAAGAAAAAACAGCAAAGACATATGTCAACTGTGTGATTGCATGATTCAAATCTTCATTAAAACTTGCCATTAGCACTGTGTAGGTTGCTCACTCAGCTATTGTTTCTTGTAGCGAATGGGATTTTAAAAATGGTAACAGGCAGGGGAAGTTGATAAGGAGGAGAATGCTGCCTGATATAGGCGCCCAATGGCAGACTTTACACCCACAACCTGCAGCTGGTGAGTCAGACTATATAGCCAAAAAGTACCGGACAAATCATAATTTTCGAGCTGATGATGGTGCTAGATGGCCTCATGCCAAGTCAAGGCATCACCAAAGTTATTTCCAGTAATCCTGAGTGGGCATTGAATGTGTATACAAAAATTTCATGGCAATCCATTCAATAGCTCTCAAAGCCACAATGACATGTCAACGTCATGGCACTAGAATAAAGTCAGGGATTACCAAAGTGATTAGGATTCATCCTATGGGGACCATGACTGTCTGTACAAATTTTTCTGCAAATCTGTTCATCAGATGTTTATATTTTACATATTTTAGTTGGTGATGCACAATGGACTGACCAGCTG
>NW_019524722.1:192976-207261 GCF_002814215.2 Seriola lalandi dorsalis | reverse complement strand
CACACACACACACACACACACACACACACACACACACACACACACACACACACACACACACACACACCCACAAGCAATCAATGTTGGAGAACATGCCATATATACAGGTGATCAATAGAGTAATAGAGTGAAACCACCTTTGATTGTATTGTCCCATTATTGTTTCACCTCAATGACAGAGTGGAGTGTTGTCTGTAAAAAATGGTTTCCCACTGCAGCAGGAGTGTGTTTGCTTATTAAAATTGTCTTTTGTTTATTCTGTACACTTGTATATTCTGTTACTGAATTTAGACTATTGTTCTCATGGATTTTGACTTTCATTACTGCAGAGCACTTTGTACTCCTGTTTGAATAAAGACACAACCAACCGTAACAGTAGGAGCTACGTCTAAGAAGGAGGAAATGAGCTCTGTGTCAGTGCAGAGACTGAGCACATATTCACACTTACACTGTGCTGCAGGCAAAAAAGCTCTTTAATTGGGCCCTGGGAGAAAACACCAGAACAATCCGTCCAACAATTCATTATGCGTTTAACAGATGATTAACATTACTGAAATGCATTATGCCTCCACACGTCTATTGTGATTTTTTTACTCAGTACGCCTCCATTATTCAGATAATACAGAAGCAATAATCTCACCACAGTAAAGTCAAGTACAAGTAAAAGAGACAAACAACAACATGTGAAACCAACATTCTTCTCTGCTGCTGATATTCCACATGGTTCAAACTGAATTTCTCTGTCAATAAAGGCTAAAAATAAAATGTCACATTTATTAATGTGTTCCATCCAACCTGCTTCAACCCTGAAACAGATTCTACACACTGGAGAGAGATGTCATGCCACTCTTCAATGAGAGATTTCATGTTTGTTGACGCTCATTGCCTCATTGCCCCTATACTGCAGAGGCTGCATTTGTTTTACCATCATTTTCATACTCGTTTCCACTGTTCAGTGAACGTTCATGGAATAGGCCATTTGCATTTTGATAGAAAAAACTAATAACCAAAGATGAAAGTACGCTATGCCCACATCTTTGGATGATGTTTGGAGTTTACTTTGCCAGGAAAGGGTTTCAATGCCTCCAAATTGCACAAGGAAAATACACCTCTGAAAAACAGCAAACACCAGGAGATGCTGGCTCAATGGTTTATACCAATGCTGAAAGCACAGGTAAATATAATTAATGAAGATAAAGAGTCTACAGCTTTGAAAGACACACTGGTGCTTTAAGCTAAAGGTTAACATCAACATGCTGATGGGAGTGTTATTAGTTTGTGGGTATGTCGTCATATTGGAGAAATTACATTTTTTACCTAATGATGATGCTAAATGAAATGCACAAAGATCAACAGTTCATCATGTGGGAAACATGAATGTGTGTGCCAAATTTCATGGCAGCCAGTCAAATAAGTGGGATTTATCAGTGTGGACCATGGTGGTGGACTGGAGTGGTGGAGTCACACCGCTAGCGTGGCTAAAAATGAAAACAGTGATGCCATGCCCCATACATTTCCCCATACCAATTAAATTTCTTTTTTTTTTACCATAATAATATAGAGTATGCCAACCTAAGAGCTTTAACTTTAACACCATCCTCTGTGCAGCATTATTCATCAAATGCTTTGTGGGTAACAAGCTCTGAGCTCATAGTTAAATTTATCTTTGTATGTGTGAAAGTGGGGGAATGATAAGGGAACAGGCTCACAGGTGCTGTCTCTGCAGTTGCTCTCAGGAAGAGGTGCGCAGTCACACCCACTCTCTCCTCCAGAACAATGAAAATAACTGAGGCTGGGCCAGCATGATCGCTGCATCCAACGTGGAGCCATGATAACTTTGGTTATGCGTGCCTTCTTATTTGCTTGGATAAAGAATCTATGTGAGACGACCTTCTGTTGAACCCCGTTGATGATCATCTCTTCTCTTAGAGTGGAGCTCATCACATTGTCCAAGTACAGGTACTGAGGGTACCGTGGAATCTGGGCCATCAAAAGCTGAGTGGTGTGTGGATCCCAAATGGCAGTGAAATGATTTCTGCTTTTCTCATTTCAGTTTCATGTACTTAGCTGCCTATGACTGTACTCAGCTTTGGAGGAGGCTCTTGTATTTAAAAAAAATAAAATAAAAGTGCAGCTTCAACTTCACA
Organism: Seriola lalandi dorsalis; assembly: GCF_002814215.2. Lineage (NCBI taxonomy): Eukaryota > Metazoa > Chordata > Actinopteri > Carangiformes > Carangidae > Seriola > Seriola lalandi. The sequence goes on along the minus strand of NW_019524722.1, from coordinate 205,114 downwards.
GTTGAAATGGGAACTTTTAGAGCACAGGTGCATTGTGCTGAAGAAATACATATACAACAATGATGAATATATGCACAGTGAAAGTCTGTGACCCTCAGCAAGAAAACATTATTAAATGAAACAGAATAAAAAAGAGCAAATAGGCAAATGTATGGTGGCCCTGAGAGCTGAAAGCACTGCAACTTAGGAAAACTCATACAAATAGATAAAACACAAAGAAATTCAGAAAACATCTTCATCAATTTGACAAAACTCATAACACATCCAAATACACAAACACGCTGCAAATAGTCGCAACATATCCGAAGTGTTTCCAGGGGACACTAAAAGTGATGAATCTGGCTTATTTGCCAATGCTTTGTGACTTTTAAAGTTAAAAGCAACAACAAGTTCACATGGATGCATTATAATAGGCCTACATGTATTATAATACATCCTTGCTAGTGCGTCCACAGTCCACAGTCATCAACTTATATGAAATATAAAAGAAAGATTGTTATGGCACCATAGTCAACTCAGAAGAAGAAAATGTTACTGGTTTTACTGTCGAATGCGATCTTGAGTGGGGTGAAGCTGATGATGCATATTGTTGGTGTAATCAGGGGGGTGGGGGTGTTAACACACATTTCATTTGCTTCTCCACTGAGTAGGAGTAAAGCCAAATGGCTATTTCTGTTTCACTTACAGTTGCTGTTATTAGTTTAATAATTGTAGATATCAGGATTTAGTTGCAAGCACTAACTCCAGTGGAAGGTTTTCAGGCTTTGTGAGAGGCTACATGTAGGATATTATATGAAAGGTGATAGGCTTACTTATAACTTAATTGTTTTTTTACGAGAAAATAAAAATCCCTATTTCTATGAATCTAATAACATCGTTTTCCATATGAAAGGGTTTGTATTGATCTTAAATTTTGGATTAGTTCAGATTTAGTTTTTTCTTATCTGCTGGGCAGTTTTAAATACAGTTCCAGCAGGTATCAGTTATCATGTGCTTGCTGTAACGGTGATATTTACTGCTATTGGACAAATGTCTGTGTTGTTTATGGATTGGTTGCTGTCAGGAAACTCTCACTCAAGAAACGCACTAGTTGGTTGTAAACAGCAGCCTTTAACATATAATTGTGTTGTAGTTCACTGGCTGTCAATATTCCCTGTAGCTAACTGCAGCGCTGGAAAATACATGTGTTTTTATGCTCATTTACATCACATGGAAAACACCTGATTGAGGCCTAAATCACAAAGTATTGCCCCATTTGTCAACTTATCTATTTAGAGATGAGACACAGACTTTGAAATCATCCATTGTGATGATAATGAATATCCAGGTCATATAATAGAGGCATTGGATAAAATCTTAAATCTTTTATTCTGAAACTGCCAACTATTACTTAGCACAATATTTAGAGAACCAGAGCCAATCAACCCCCCAGACACCCACTTGATAAATGAACCCATGTCCCAAAATCTTGCTGTATTTCTTTAACACAGTAATCAAACTAGAACACAAAGAGTGTTGACTTGACTATACCTCTCCCCTTGACAGTGATTTTCCAATCATAGCTTAGCAATCATAACTAGGCACAGCAGGCCTGTTAAGCTTTGGATCTCTCAGCATGTTGAAGTGGTGTGCACGGCTCTGTAGTGAGAGCAGTTCTTGGCATTTACAGAATGGAGAAGGAGGGTTTTCTTTTTTAGCTGAAGTGTGAAGAACGTATGGCTAACTAGCTTACTTCCTACTGTAATAACTGAAGGCTGAGGAGCACAACATGGACTAACTGATGCGAGATGGCACAGTGCAGTACGCAGCATTCAGGTAAAATCGACCTTCCTCCACTGAAGAAGCCATGTTTTTAGGCTAAAAAGGTCTGGATACGATGACTACAGGCAAAATTCCTGGTCAGCTGGTGGACCATCAAAATCCATAAAGTTTTTACCGGCTCCGTCTGTGTCCAGTGCTGAATTTCTCCCGCCAGAGGGAGGCCAGAGTTATGGCTGATGAAGCATTTGTTTTGGTCTGAGATGCATGTGGTTTAGTGTGACATCTCGTGGCTGTGACGATTGCTTACAGAATCTTTAACTTTCCACACTAACAGAATCAGAAAGGCTGAAGAGCTGTGGTGCTAGTACTGTATGACTTCATTTCAGTTCCCTCAACTACTTCTTCACCTTCTTTTTGGTTGATCCACAGCCCCTAAAGCGGACGCTCAGTCTTTTGGGTTCAGGTTCTGGCTTAGATTTGCCTTTTACCTTCTCACTGGACTAAGATTAAATTTTGATTAATTTCTCCGAGCGACTGCAGCAGGTATGTTGAAAAAGATCTCAAAACACAGACAAGAAGAAAGCCCTTGCTGTGAGCCACTGGGTGCTCTACCACATTTCAAAGTAAAGAGAGTTGAGACCAGAAAGAGGCAGGCCACAACCCAAACACCCATCAGCGTAACACCAGCTTAGAAACTTACTTGACTGAAACTTGAAGTGGGTTTTGTCAGTGTTTGCATGTTTAAAAGCTGACCTCTGCTTGCTGCAGTATTTTTCAAATTTGTCTCATTTCTGTCAGTCGAAATAATTAAGAAAAAAATTAGACTACATTTAATCCTATAGAAATGCAAATGAAAGCGTGTGCAAATTTGCCCAATGCCATTTTGTTTGTCATACAGTACTCCTCCTGTCCTAAGCCACAGTTTTACATGATTCACCTAGAAGAAAAAAGAGCATGAAGCTCAGCAGAGGAGCGCGCTGTGCCATTCTGCTTCACCTTCGTTGCAGAGAAGGAGCTTTTCTCGCTCCACACCTTTGAAAGCGTACAAGATGTTTTAGCGGTTTCCCACCTGCAGGGTGTTGACCTTGTCAGTGGTATTTCAGGCTCCAGGGACTTCTCTCACTTGGCTGCCAGCACCCGCAGGTGGAGGGAGGGAGGGGTTGTCATGGAAACAGGCCACTGGGATGGGACACAGTGCAGGCTCCAGCACACGCTTTGAAAAGCTTTCATTGATAGCTGTCCCAATGAGCTGATTTCCGGTCTGTTACTAGGCTACACACTGAGTCGGTATAAAGGCTCATTCGTTCAGTGCAGATAAAAGGACACAGAAGATTTTTCAAAGTAGCAGTTTCAGTTTGCAAGTTTAACAAATGCCAGACTACGGCTAGTTTGCCCTCCTCCGTCCATCATTCTCAGCACAGGACACAGGTCTCCCTAAAGGGTCGATGACATTCAGTGACATTTTCCTTGCAGCATCTCCTGACATCTCTATCCACGAGGAAAAGCAGCAGTCTGAGAGAGTTTAATCCATTTCATCATCAGCATTTCTTGATGCACAGTGCACACAGAGCCAAATCAGTTCCTGACAGTAGAATGACATTAGAATCAGGGGACTTTATCTGACATATATAATGTGCATCAGCGAAACTACTATTTACAAGCAATTTATGAGCATATATAAATAGTTTAAAACAGACTATAATGTATTTTTAAGCAGATATTAAGACATTTAAATGTCTATTAGTGTATTTGTCAACAATCCTATGAAGCATGTGTAGTTGGTGTACAAACAGTTAATGAATGATTGATATATATATATATATATATATATTACCATGCTTCATTTTTAAAACTTGTGAGGACATTTGGCTTGAAAGTTAATTCTTGATCTCAATATGTAACAAAAAACTCTTCACTCAAGGTCCACTTCTTAGATTTTGTCTGGAGCTATCAGCTGCAGCTCATGACCTTCATTAGCAGATGGAGTTTGTTCAATTGTCATGTGAAGTGGAAATGTGTTTATAATAAATAAATATTAAACAAATAAATTATATTTGTGTCTTGTATTTATAACAATAAATATAAAATGTAATTCATATCCATATAAAAACACCAATTATGGATGCTATAACTATATAGTGTATTTATAGGGGTTGACAAATACGTTAATATTCGATATCTGCTTATATCTCAATTTGATTAGTGCTCACTGATAAGATTGAATGATGTTATTTAAACAGCTGCTACACAAAGACAAAGTTGCACATGCTTGATGAACTGTCCGATGCTTCCTTTTTTACTGAAGAATATTTGTCTCCATTCCTGCAATGATGGAGGAGAAGAGGGGCGGAGAGAGCATGCAGGAGAACGAGCATGTTGTCAGGGGAGACTAAACGGAGATCGTTTGATTGCACCACAAAGCTCAAAGCTGTCAGTCAACATCAGAAACAAACAGAGCTTCTGGGCTCCCACTGGAGATCCACTTTTGTAGACAGTGAGCCACTGAGATTGGGATCTGCATTGTGGTGGAGTTATGGACCTTGCAGAGACACTGATGGTAACTCGACATATTAGTGTTTCACTAGCTTTTACAGAGAAAGCAGATGGTTGCCTTTTATCATTTTACCGACAGAGATGAAGAAAAGCTACATAATAATGTTGTATCAAATAAAAATCCAACAAGGCACGATGACGAAATTTGCCGCCTTGAGACATGCTGTAAATTCCACACCACATACAGTACAAAATGCTGAGAATATGAAACATTTGGATGATTATGCAGATTTGCTTGGTGCTAAATAACGCTGCAGTCTGTACTTGCTATAACTGTCCATTATCCATAATCACCATCTCCTTCGATCTTGTGTCAGTTGGATTAACAATCCCCATGTTGCCTCCTCTCTAAAGCTTTGGAGATGCAGGGGTATGATTAGTATAATAAAACAGACACTGAACAAAAATGCAGGCAATATATCCACCGTCTTGGTTTTGAGTGACTAATTTCTTTGTTTTTGAAGTTACTGTATTTACTTCGAGGCATATTGTTCAGTAATTATATTCTACCGGGACTAGAATTTAAATTATTCTCTGATAATTGCTTTGCAGAGGCAAAACACACTGCAGTCTGCAGCTCTCTCTCTAGTTCTCTCTCTCTCAACACTGAGGTTGTAACCTAACACCTACAGCTACGCTCATCACACTGAAATGAACAAAATCATAATATAAAACATTAATAATGAGATGATTGTCCCTGCAATAACAATTTGAACTTTCAGACCTTTACTGTCAATCTGTAAATGTCTGTTTCTCCCAAGCACATTCATTAAATATACAGTACAACATAATGAACTACATGTAGTTTTCGAAAAAAATGACACTTGGTGTTGAAATCATGGTTTAAAAAATATGAGGAAAGAAGATTTTATTTAAGTTGCTCCTCAATAAACAACATGTTTGTGTGTGGAAACCACAACAAAACGAGTGATTGTAGACATATTCTAGCAAAATAAGAAAAGAAATATTTAAGAAATTTAAAAAGCCTTACATCTATTTACCTAGTTTATAACATTCATATTTCTATTGCTGGTTTACAGTAGTTGCTCTGCAAACTTAAAGTCTAAATCAAACATACTGTTATTTAATGTACAAAAAAGTAAATTAAATCATAGCTGATACAACATTACAGAAGAATTGCTAACATTATTCAATAGACGGTATATCAAGTCTAAACGTACTTTGTCAGCTTATATTTCAGTTGATAGACAAATTAGTATATATATTTCAGTGCACAACAGTCAACAGTGAAACTGTTTTACAAGAGAAAGAAAGATTGCAGTCTCTAACAGTTCTGCCAGAGAAAACATGTCAAAAACGGGTCGGATTTCAGCTTTTCCTTTGCTCACGCATCCTGAATCAGTGACAATGCTCATGCTGTGTTCATCAAAACAAGTACTAAAAATAAAGCACAGTGACTACTAAGTCCAGGAAGCTAAACAAAGCTGCCATATTGTGTGTCAAAATTAGCGAGAGGTAAAAAGGCAAAATGCTAAACTAAAGATCTGAAAATGTTGGTTCGTTGTTCGCTTCAAAGAGCAAGTCTGAGAGAACCGAAGAAAATAAAAACGAAACAGGAAAGAAAAGAATGACTCAGTCCACTTTTACACAAAGAAGCAAACATGTATATTTGTGCTCCTGAAAGAAACATGTCTCTATACCTCCCACTGGATAGTTAGTAGCTTTCACCACATGTAATAGCTGCGTGTGGTGTCCACCTGGCTAGGTTTGGTCTCGGATGAGCCCTCTTTTTCCTTCTCACTGTCTGCCTCCCACAAGTTGATAAGAGGAGGGTACAACTCGTTTAGCGGTATTGAGGAGGTTTTCTGCATGTACTTTTTCAGAGAATGGTGATAGTTTTTCCTTTTCCACCTCTTAGCAATGTACACACCCAGAGAGGCCAGACTGATGATTGCAAACATTGTTCCCATGACTGCTGCAAGAGCAGTGTTGGTCCCTTGGTCGGATATTTCCACAGCGAAGGTCGCTTGCTTCGTTGTCACATTCACACACGACTTCTGTGTTTGTTGATGGATGTTGGAGACGGTGAGGCACACTTCATACTCAGTTGCTGGTTGTAAATGCGTAAGGTTGTACTCATGGACATCCACAGGTACTCTGGCAGTGTAAGTAATATGTGGGTTGTCTATTTTCATGGTAGCAGATGACCACTTTAGGTTAGAGGTCATTATGTTTGAGTTTATTTTCCAGGAGACCAGGATTGAGTGGGATTCTGTCTGTTTGACATAGATCTTCATAAGCTGAGTGCTGTCTAACAGAGTGCCGTTTACCCGTAGAGCTATCACTCTTGTGTCAGCTCCCTCTGAGTTTTGAGCCACACAGGTGTATCTGCCTGAGTCTTCTACTTGGATATGAGAAATTCTCAATGTCCCTTCACTGCTGAGGCTGTACTTGTCTGATAGGGTGTCCATCATCACCTTGTTCCCCATAGGCGTCACCCAGTAGATTTCAGGCTCAGGCTTTGACATGGCTCTGCAGTCCAAGTCCACAGTCATACCAATGTCCAAATTGAGGTGGCTGGGGAAGGTGTCATGAGAAATCATGGGCAAGCACTGATTTGCTGCATTCTTCTGCAGCACCTCCCGCACACGCATACCCCTGAACTCTGTTGGCATGGCACACATCATGGACACAGGTTCCATAAAACGGACGGTGGTCTTGTTGGAGCTCATCCACTGGATGACGCAGTCACAGCGAAGAGGGTTGCTGTGGATGCTGATCTCACGTAGGTTTGGAAGGGTGTCTACTGTGGACTGATAGAGGGCGTTCAGGGCATTGTTGTTTAGCATTAGACTTTCCAAGGCTGGGACATCACGAAAGGCCTGACAGTTGATGTAGGAGAACTTGGGGTTGTTTGTAGCCTCCAGCTTTGTGAGCTCAGGAAGGTTGTCCAAAGCGTAACGATCAATAGAAACCAACTCTCCCATGTTGTTTATACCCAGCTCCTTCAGCCTCAGCATGTTCTTGAAATCTCCCTCCTGAATTTTGTGCACTGGGTTTTTGTTCAAATCCAAGAACTTGAGGTTAGGTAGCTTCTGAAGAGCTCTCTGAGGAACTCGGACCAGCTTATTGTCATAGAAAGAGAGGCTCTCAAGATTGTCAAGTCCCACAAAGGCATTTCCGGGGATGTCGGTCAAATCCATCCCAGCCAAAACCAGGCTTCTTAAGTTGCCCAGGGGTTTGAAATTAAAGTCCATTATTCCAACAACAGGGTTCTCCCCAATCATGAGGATCTCTAGATTGGGCGTAGATTCAAACCACTGGCTGTTGATGGTCTTAAGCTTGTTGGAGTTGAGGTGAAGCCTGAGCAGGTTGTGGAGCCCAGAGAAGGCATTGGCAGAGATGGTGTTGATCTGATTGTGGTTGATGTAGAGCTCCTGCAGGTTGCTGAGGTCCTGCAGACAGAAATCGGGCATTTCTGTAATCTGGTTCTCCTCCAGATGAAGCGTGGTGAGCTGGGACATATTGGTAAGGCCAACATCCCGAATGCTACTGAAGTTGTTCTGGGACAAGTCCAGCTCCGTCAGGTTGAAGAGCTGCTCCAGCTCCTCACTGGTCCTGGCAATATAGTTGCTCTGTAGGAGGAGAACCTGAGTGTCACTGGAGAGGTTTCCCGGGATGCGTGTTAAGCGAAGGTCATTGCAGTCCACAGTGATAGCTTCTCTGTAGGTGGACTGGGGAGTAAACCAAGGCCGGATTTCGCACACACATAGCTGGGGGCACTCATTGCTTTGGACGAAAGATAGTCCTACAGATACCAGGATCAGGCCAGCAAGGACCTGGCCTAGAAGAAAGCAGTCTAACCTCCGTCTAGCCATGCTGGGGAGGGACAGGAGGAGGGTCAGATGACTTTGGGAGAGGGTGCGTTACAGTCATCAACTAGACTTTGCGCTGATTAGGTCTTTTATTCCGGTGGACTTGAAGCCAACAGTAGGATTTTACAGCAAGATCTTGGAACTGCAGGATAATCTGTAAAGAAAGACAAATGATATATGTCATTATACAGAAAACAGCCCCATGTTTAGAATGAAAAGGGTATATAGTTCATGATTATCTTTTTAGCAATGCTAGCAGCATACAAAATTGGTCCACCACTTTGGTCATGACTGAAATACTTTACAACTGTAAGTAAAAATACGATGGATCATCAAATTTTGTACAGACGTTCATGGATCATGGAGGATTAATCCTACTGGCTTTGGTGATCCTCTAGCTTTTGACATTAGGTTGTGGTTTTCAGAGAAATATCTCAAAACTTATTGGATGGATTGCCATGACATTTGGCACCATCATCAGTCAGTCAGGTCATACTTTGATTTATGAACAAATACCTGCAGAATTAATGACATTCCCATCAGCCTAAGTTGTATTTTATTTTTAGTGGTAATTAGCAATGCTATGATGGTGATCATTACTTCTTTGAGAGTATACATTGTGCTTGTGCTTATGTACTACATCAGCATGTTACCAATGTCATTCTGAGCATAATTAACATGCTGATGTTAGCATTTTAGCTCGAAGCACCACTATGAATGTTTACAGCCTCACAGAGCCCAACATGGTTGTAGACACTTAAGTGTTGTTTTATGTAACAATTAATAAATTATCACAGAATCTTTAATGTGTCTTGTAAATGTAGGAATTACTTAAGACAACAGATTGACTAAGAATAACAAGTGCTTCTCCATTATCCTTGTGAGACTGTGGGTTATGTGCAGCATCAACAGTTTTGAGAAAATGCAAGTTCAGCTCATTACGATGCATGCACAAAACACTGCTCTGAACAACTTGGAAACAGATCAAATTCCATTGAGGGCTTTCATCTATCCAACAGGCCCATAAGGACTTGATCATTAGTTTCTCCGAACATCATTAAACACTATGAGATATTAGTATGTGCCATGCCTCAAAGAAAGCAAAAAAAGATGCACGTCTTAATTTTTAATGCAACGTCTTCAGCATTCTGAAATTAGGGCAAACATGAAAAAAAAAGTTTTCAGCAGGCCTAGTATTTTTCCAGGATGACTGGGTACAGAAGGAAGACTGTCAAAACTTTGAGCAGCATTCTTTAACACTTTAGAAGACTACAAATAAAGATTTCAGGAGAGGGTTGTGAGAGGATGAGAGACCCTGATCTACTGATCTAGCCCATGCAGAGCTCCTGAGAGGTACAAAGAGCATCTGCTAGCCCATAAGGTAGTAACACTTACTACAGTCACTTGGAGGATAAGTCCTTTATCGTTGCAAACAAAAGGCTTCTTTTACTCAATGTCAGTGCTACATTTTAGTCCACCAATTTGGACGGAAAGATCTTAACATGTATTATGGTTTCTAATGCCTTTTTGTTCACTCTACAAAAAACAAAGTGTCCAAAGCTGAGTTGGTTGCTTGGACAAGTCCTGACCAAGAAATAGACACAAGACTCCTTGTAAAACAGCAAATGGTCAATTTACACTTCAGTTTTGAACAAAGTAAACAAACAAAATGTAATGTATTAATTTGTGACCTTTAGATGTGCTGGTAGATTTTGTCACGTTTTGTGAGTGGTAGGATAGCTTTTCCCCGTGTCCACTCTATGCTAAGCTAAGTTAGCCAGCTGCTGGCAGTAGCTTCATAATCAGCATATATACATGTGAGTGGTATCAAATTTCTTATCTAACACTCAGCAAGACAGCAGTAATGCATATTTCAAACAACTATTCCCTCCTTAACTACACGTTTCATCATAGAGCCTATCAGCTTATTGGTACATATACAGGCATGGTGACTGCTTTTAAATGTTTTTACCTAACTAGGGTCTGACTGAGACTGAAACATTGTCAATTTTAAATAAATGCGTGGTTTGGAGTCAGTGTGTGTCAATATTTCACATTCAATGTCCCCAGTGGATAAAACCCACTGACCTTTACTCCTGCACCACCATAAGGTTGGCATTTGTGATTTTGAGTTAAATCTCTAAACAATCAACAGTTTGATACAGATAATCATGTTCCCCTCAGGATGACCTGTAATAATTTTAGTGACCTGTAACTGACTTATGACAAAACATCTGCAATGTTAAATACATTTCAAGCAGCTTCAGCTGAACTTTGTGTTTAGTGCTAATTATCAAATATTAGCATGCTAACCTGCTAAACTAAGATGGTGAACATGGTAACCATTACACTTGCTTAACGTAAGCATATGAGTAATGTCATTAGTGTGTTAGTGTCATTGTCAGTCACTGCTGTGCATGACTGTAGACTCTTAGTCATCTTAATCACAGTGTGAACCATGTCTTACATATCCCTGTTCCTTTTGTTTCATCTACTCTATCAGACATGAGGTCCACTCAATAAGTCTGTTCACATTCAAATACTACAGTTTTATCCTTCACCTTTTCTTATTAACAGGATTAGGATGCCAGCACTTCTTTAACAAGCCCGTGCACTTGCAGTATCTTACAGCAACACTTAAGAGATCCCATTACCCAATTAGGTCTATTTACTGAAGGAGGCATCCTACCTAGTGCAGCACCATACGGCAGCACCACGGTACCGCAGCATTCTCCACCACACAGCTTTATGGTCAACACCAGCTTAAGAAGATAGCACTTAAGAGGCTTTCAAACAAGAGAGCTGACTAATTCAGCTGAATGCAAACTGCCTGGCAACAGCACCAGGGAGACAGGAACACATCTCTGCTCCTCCTATACTGGAGATTCCCTATGGGACAGGGCGGAGCATGGGTGAAACAGGGATAGTATGGTATCTTGTCTTTAAGCTACAGCACCGCATATTGTGACGATTGCTGTGCCAGTCAGGATTAGTGGATGGAGATACTGAGGTGGAGATTAGCTGGGGGTAGTGTACTAGATTCAAACCCAGAGGAGAGAAACAGGTCACTTAGCACTTAATTAAAAGCAACATATACAGCATAGACCTAAAAGAGTGTTAATGCATTGGTAATCTCATTACAAAAATAATTGCTTAAGTGCCTGTTTGTAATTTTGTCAGTGACTAAATATTATGTCTCATTACAATATGTAAAATAATTTAATTACTGAACTGACAAAAATGTAGTTGTAATAGTTTGTGGGATAATTCTCTCAAAAATAAAAACTGTTTGTGAAGTTGCTGTAACTGGAGCATATCAACTTCATATTACCACAAAATGGCTTTAAAACACCCTGCAGCAAGATTCCAAGGCAGATTTAGTAATATGTATTTTCTCCTCCTCCTGTATTTACCACAAATGGGGTTAATCTTAGATTCTTCTCAGTAAATGCTGACAGCTTTGTCCATGCTTCCCTTTATGCAATGTAAGATTAAGAAGTTTCTGATCCTATTTAATACTGGATGTACAAAAACTGACACTGTTGTCAAAGTTAAAAAAAAGTGGGTTAGCTGAAGTTTTTTTGAAAATGTTGTTCTGATGTAACAGAGCACTTAAAAAGACAAAATCAGTGTCAACATCCTGTTGGTTGATTTTTCAACAACAACTAAAGGCTGTCTGGGACATCCTGACACGGGTCTATTGTGATCCTAAAGCCGCAGGAAAGCTTAAAAACACACAGCAGGTGGGAGAACACTCAACAACACCAAAGGCAGGAAGGCAGGAGGTGGACACCCCCAGAGGTTTTAACCACAGCCACCTCTCAACCGGTGAACGAGATACTTCAAACAAATACCAACAACTTCAGACATAAACTGTGTCATCTCAGACACCTTTTATCAACACCTGCTGGAGGATCCTAGATCGCCTTGTTTTACTTTGTCATATGGAGCGTAATCAAAGACATACAAGTGGGACAGGTGTTTACCA
>NW_019524722.1:186567-192119 GCF_002814215.2 Seriola lalandi dorsalis | reverse complement strand
AAGACTGAAAAACAAACATTGTTTGGTGCGACGAAAAATGCTTTTTGTGTTGTTCTATTCTGTTAATTATCTAACACAGTCTTATCCCTCCAAGATAAATATGAATGGCGACAAGATAATGAAATGGATAAGGAGAAAAAAAAAAACAGATTTCTGTTACACAAAAGTTGATATTTTTCAGGAGTTTTTGGGGGATTTTTATTATGTCTTCAAATAAAACTGTCCATGAACCAAAAGTCAGGCTTTGGACTTTAACTGCTCACAGCTCGAACTGTACACTGAATCTGTACACTATATGTACTACACACAGAATGCTGTAAGACCTTGCTGTTCCTGAAATAAACTCAGTAATACTGCAGATATTCAGTCTCTAGACAGTAGCTCCCCCCACCCCTGCATTAAACATCATTGTTTTAGGCCTTCACTGTTTTGTGTTATTTTTTAACTGGTCATTATTACCAGGAACTACAGTGGATGCTAATTCAGTGGGCTTCTATGGCATGGATGTCTCCAGGTTACACAAGCCTAAACAATGACCTGCCGTCTCAGCTCTGACTGTGTTTGACAGCCATAAAAATGCCCAGTTTCATCTCATGCCATGAAAGTAGACCGCTGTCATTTCCATTTGACAGACTGTCACTTATAGAGTGATACTGAAACGCAACTTGTTAATTGGCATCCTGACGTACGGCGTTTACACACGTCATGAGATGGTACAGTAGGAATAGTTTTCTCATTAACTGAGGGCACCACAGTTGTCGAGCCCTATTAGGAGGATATTGTGCCAATACATGTATGATAATGATGCTTACCTCACTCATCCAGGTTACCCATGAACTTTTACTTGAAGGACATATATACAGACTGCTTATAAACAAGATCTGTAAAAACATGTCTGTGGTGAGTTCTGGTGAGAGGAGAAACTAGATAAGGTCTCCCAAATTCGTGTCTGGGTCTGTGTGAGGACACTCAGTCTCATCCCCAAGGAACTTCTCCCTTGACTGCAGGAAGAATTGAGAGTGATATGAGAAAATGGGAATGTGATTTAAACTGGATAACATGAGTCTTGCATTAAGGCTCTCTCGGGAGATGCCTGTATGACCCCCGCTGGCCCGGGTTTGCCCTTGAGCTTTAGTTTATTCATGTGCACTCATAAAAAAAGATGAAAGGAGAAATGAGGGAAAACAAATCACAGGTGGAGCAGGTGAGATAAACAACCACAGGGAGCCTATAAACACATCGTGTCATAAATGGAGCAAAACTGAGGTGACAAAAGCGCTCCTGAATTAGATGACAGAACTTGAGTGACAAGGAAACGTATTATATCCAGAAAAAAACCCCAGCTCCTGTGACAAGAGAGTTAAATGAAATGAAAAATACATATGGAGTGAAAACTCAACACTCTCTCCTGCTCTGTGTCCATCTGAACACCAGAATGCACAGAGAAAAAAATGTATATTACAGCCTCTTGGGAGACACCGATATCCAATCAGACTCCAGCACACACACATTTACAGTTACACCTCCCTGAGAGATTACAGTCATGTAAACCACTTTCCCCCCCCCCCTACGCTGACGAGGGAATCGGGACTTCTTCTCTTCACTGTACCCAGTATGTGTTGTCGTGATGCCTTCGCTCGCGCTCACTTCTGCCTCCGGGCTGCTCACCGCCCCCTCCCTCTAAGGATTTAATATAACACATTCCACTTCCCTGTGGGAGTTTCAAATAAGCAGAAGTAAAAAAATTAGACCATATTTTTTTTTAAACAATGCATGTAGCATATTTAATTGTTCCTGTAGAACTGTGGCCGCTCATCCAGAAGCACAACCGACAATGCCACATTTGTGTAATAGAAGTCTATGGATAATTTGGTAAATTTGGTAAATATGCTAAATAGCGCTCAATATGACAAAAGACACATTTGAACAAGGTGTACTTGCACACTGTTGGATTTCTGACGGCATTTATGAGCGTGTGTAAGTGTAGCGGTTTACAAACAGACACGTGTACGTGCTCTCTGGTTTCACACAGGTGACTCATGTGAGGTCTTCCCCTGTTGGAGGTGACTGGGCCACTTTGTGATCAGCAGCACTTGTGGTATTGATTGCACAGCAGCTTGATTGCTCTCAAACTGGTTCACCTTCAACCGGGATGGGCAAACTCTCAATGGACACTTGTTTGGAAATCCACGGCTCCTCTACAAGCCCACTGATTAGATTTGTGGTAGATTGAGTGGCTGAATTATACAACAAATTCTTGGTAAGAACAGCTGCTCATACGGTAAGAACAGCAACCTGTAATCTCAATGTAAACAAAAGGGTCGCACCACTGTCAAAGCAAAACAAAGACTCACTAACACTTCAAAGTAACATAATCCATCTTCCATTATTTACTGATTAATTGATAAGTCGATTGAGATAATATAAATGGAAACTATGCTCATAATCGATTAATCATTTCAATCATTTTTTTCAATCAGAAAAGCCAAACATTCTTCAGCTTCTCTCATTTTAATTTTCTCTGTTTTTGAATTATTGTAGACTGAATATTTTGGGTGATGGACAAAACAAGATGTGAACAAAACAAATTCACCACGGTGACATTTTTTAGTCAATGAAAATAATCATCAAACTTTGAAAAAAATAACTGCACAGGTGTTCGCTATCAAATTGCATTATGGGAAATTTAGGATCCAGTGTTTTTGGGTCAGGATATGACATCTCTGCCAATTTTGACCATTCTTGTTTTGTAACTGTCTCTTGTAACTTTGCAAGGAGTGAAACGTCAATTATTATTGTGATTTGTGCACCTACATTATATTCACGTGGTGGAGCCTCTTTAACAAACCAGCTTGGGTTTGACACTGAACTTCAGTTTCAGTGTCAGAGGAGCTGCGGACCAGGGACAGTCTCTTCCACCTGAGCCACAGCCAACTGCTTTCTACTATAGCTTCCATCCATAAGGTCGGCCAGTCTGCTGATCTGCTGAATAAATGTGATGCTTTAAGGGTTTTATTTTATACTAATCTTGTATATGTGAGGCAAATGTCCATTAGGGGGGTGATCGCCCAGCTGGGCCTGACCACTCTTTTAGAGAAGGGGTGATTAGACCATGGAAGGCTGCTCACCAGGGACTCCTGCGCACACACACACACACACACACACACACACACACACACACACACACACACACACGCAAGCACACACACTCCCATGTTCCCCAGAGCCAAATGGCAACACAGGTGTGCCAGCCTGAGCTAGGGCAGTACACCAAACACGGACGCCTCGGAGAAACGTCTGTCTCTGACACATCAACACATGCACACGCCATGAAAAACCTCAGGGCAGGGTGAGCTGAACTGTTACTGTGTCTGATGTCTGCGACACCTGTAGCCCACTGAGGACAAAGGGTTAATGATGCCTCAGTCCTTCTTATAGGAATAAAGGCTTGAGCCACGCCACTCCCCCCACCCCCCTGCCTTATACCCTCGGGACCTAAATGTTGTTGGTCGATGGAGGTGGGGGGTGGGTGAAGCTCTTTACCCCCTCCCACAAACCCTGCTGTCTCCAAACAACCCCGCCCACACACACACACGCACACACACACGCACACACACACACACACACTCACGCACACACACACACACACACACAGACACCTGCAACACACACTCCCTTTAGTCACACTCTATTCTTGTGATTCTTATCATGTTAAAAAAGTAGACGTATTGTGTGTGTTTGTGTGCTTCTTTATGAATTGTGGTGTGTGTGTGTGTGTGTGTGTGTGTGTGTGTGTGTGTGTGCGTGCCTGTTGTGTCTATGCTGGCCAGGATGCTTCCTTGGGGGGAAGCAGAAAAAAAGAAATAGCCTTCTGCTCGCTTAGAAATCTGTCCTTGGTGTAAAACAGCATCACAGCAGCAACCAAGACAAGACAGAGTTTGCATGAATGAAGCAGCTTTTCAGCAGAAATTTTTTATATATCATATATTAAAGAAACAATTAGGCCTACACATAATGAAAGTAAGCTGCTGTGTAACTGACTTGGTTTTGCTTCTTGTGTTGGTGTCATTATCCTGTAAAGTCGCTGAACCAGCACTCACTTTTATTTGAGTCAGAGGAGAAAAGAGACTCTCAGCACTTTGTTTTTAAGAGAGGGGCAGTATATATGGAGTCCAGTAGCAAAGCAAAAAAAAAAAACCCTATCCAAAATGAACAAAGAAATCCTTTTATCATATTAACCTTTCTATAGTATGTCCCTTCCCCTAAAGTTGAGTGATGCAAGTCAGCAGTCTCCATCACAAAAGCGCAACAGCTGCAGCGACAGAAGCAGCGTTTGTGAATCACAATAGACCCCCTGCCAATACAACCCCATTCTCACCAGCACATCTCTTACACAGGGCCTTGTCTTTATCCCCGAGGAAGACTCCGCGACTTTTTTCTTTTTTTCTTGCTTCGAACGGAGGAATCGAGACATCTGCCGACATACTTTAACATTAATATGCAAATCACATTTAGCCTACACAACCCTGCGCATGCCGCTCGGCAGCTCCTGCTGGCACAGCAAGTACCGCAACGAGATCAAAGTTTGTTTTGTGTGGAATAGCCCATCATTTGACGCATTGGATGGGGTTGATTTATTACTTACAGGCTGTAAGGTTAACTGTTCTGTTATTGTTTCAAATCAAACTGCAAGTCTGAAGTGAGCTCGAGCCAGACTGTATTTATAGGAAATTTGATTATGCCCTTGAGTGTGTCTGCATCCTAAATATATCTCAACTCGTTGCATCGCCCTTGCAGGGAAATATGTCATGAATGGAAACATATTGACAAAGTAGGCCTGTGCATGATTTTACACAAAAACAACACTAATCTACTACCATGAGGTTTAGACGATGTGGCGGCCAACACATCAGTAAAAACACATTTCCCCAACAGAACATGCAGCTCAACAAGAAAACTAACAGGCTACAGCTGTGGACACCCTGCCTTCCCTTCTCTTGCGGGCTCTCACCTTGTTGGCATTCCAGTCCGGTGTTCCCAAGCGCACAGGTCCTTTATCCAAATACACGCGTCAATACACAGCAATGAGTAAGAGAAATGTTACTGTGCCAAGTGAACGGGCTCATCAGATAGCGTAATGGCACATATTCCCGGATCCTAGTGGTTTCAGCTGGCGGCTGTTTACTGCGATTTGTCGCTTTTGTACCCGATCAGTCCCAGGGCGCCTTGGAGAGAGCCATGGTGCGGTCTGCAGAGAGATCTCCAACCTGCTGCAACCCAACCACCGACCGGTTTGTGGCCCCGAAATTCCTCCGCTCTGTTACCGCCGCCGCTGCCTGCTGCTGCTCCTACGGATGGAGGAGAGAAATGATAAAAACACCTGGCGCTGTCCAGACCAGTCAGCTGATTCCCCAGCAGGCTATTGGCTGAGAGCGCCTGTCTGTCAATCCCGGCCAAGCAAAGCAGAGCACCATCTGCTCCGGGCTTGTGATGAGAACAAAGGCAGGAGAGGGCGGCGGGGCACGGGGCGAAGGGGGGAAGTGTGGGTGGGG
>NW_019524722.1:149286-186547 GCF_002814215.2 Seriola lalandi dorsalis | reverse complement strand
GGGGGGTGGTGGTGGGTGGCACATGGCATTACCGCTGAAAAGAAAAATCTCCCCTGTGAGCCTCCTCCTCTACATACAAACCTTGAGGACATTGTAGCCTATCAGTGATTTACTTTGTGTGACTGAAACAGCAAAAAGGAAATTTTAAAGTCAACATGTGATCACTTATTACAGTATTACAGTACAGTGGTAGAAAGTTTACATTGGTGAAAGATAGTGAAAAAAGTGATAACTTCCATTTCTAGATTTTTAGGTTTTGTCCAAAGCAATAGGAATTTGCTGATCCAACACTTTTAGTTTGATTGTAGGACTAGGACCTGTTTCAAACACTCATTTCCTCTCATTTGAGTCTCTTCACATCATTCAGTCATGTTCGTTATAAACCCATATTTATAAGAGTGCCCTATTCTCAACTTGGGATTTTGTTTCCAATTTCCCCTTAGTGTCTCTTCATAATCAAAAGTGTAAGCCTTTACTGTAGGCTAGAGCTTTAGCTACCTTCATTTTAAAGGGCTACTCCAGCAATTTAGTACTACACTGCTGTACAGTGGTGACGGGGGTGGTGGGGACTTACAAGAGACGGATAGAAAGTTTTTTTTTTTTTAAAGGCCAAGACATTTTGACTTTTAGTCCTCAGTATGTGCCCAACTCCAGTAAATGCTGGTTCCTGAATTTCATATTATCATCTGTCTCTACACCCCTTCCTGGTAAATTCCCACATATTTTAACCTCCTTACCTCTTTTTGTGTCAAGAACATGCTGAAATAAATAACTTTGATAATGTTCATGAGTAAAAATCAGTGGCACGACTCCTCAGGGAAAATTGTACAATATATCGAGGGACCACAGGGCCAGGGCAATCCCCAGCAGTAAACGCGCTGTAATGAGATATAATAAAACAATTGGAAGATATGATGTACATGTAAATGATAGAACTGATCACACATGACTTGAGAGGTATAAGGTGTCAGCACTAAAAGAAGCCGTAATGAAATATGATTACACAATTAAACATGAAGCGCACAATGGAGATTGGTGGAGTTCGTTCATTCAGCATTTCAGTATGCATCAGGCACGGACTCATACAGCTGGAAGTGCTCTACAGGCTTCATCTAACCACCAAAGTGAAAATAGAGGAATAGATGACAGATGATGCAGCCACGATCCAAGCACATCAGTCTTATATTTTGAGCATGTGGGGGGGGGGGTTTGAGACAGAAGTATTTAGCACCCACTCAAATGTAATCGAGACACAGTTATTGAGTCTAAACTAGCAATATTTGGGGTGCCCCAGCAGGACTTAAATAACATATCTTGGTTAGAGGAGGTAATAGGATATAAGGGCAATAAGAGGCAATAAGATCTAGCAGCTGTTATTGTGCTATATGGACAAATCTTCATCAGGGTCTACAGCATAAACATAATCTCTCTAATGATCTTTATTTTATCTGTTTCCTTTACACTTTAATATACATTATTAGTTGTAGGTGAGGCTGTATGTTTGATGAAGGTTTTTATGAATTCCAATATGATTTGTTTGCTGATTTATATACTGAAAATCCAATGAAAATGTATAAATATTCAGTACATTAATTTGGCTTTTTTGCAGGAAAGAAAACTAGAGCTTGTATATTTAGGCCCACATTATCTGGCTTGCATTATTTTGAAATATTTTGGGGCTGTTTGAGCTTTGTCAGGCTCTTTTTTTCACTTAATGTGATAAGTCTCTTGATGTGTTGTTACAAAATGTATTCACAAAATAAAGTCTGGACCTGCACAGGATTTTACTCTATAGGTTTCTGTGAAATATGTCATTTGCTTCCTGGTAGATGGTTGAAGTATTTTTTTACATAGCACACTCAATCACTTTTGTATGCCTTTTTTTGGCTAACAAAGCAGATGCTCATGAATAATGTAAATATATTAGGTAGTGTACGTTTTTCCATTTAGCAGTCCAAATAAATGGAAATAAAATCCCCAAATATCACCAAGTTGGAAACTTTTTTCCCCATTAAAAGCAACAGGTAACATGCATAATTAATTAATATTCAACAGTCATTAATTTTGCACATAACATAATGAGTCAACAGCAACAAGCACACACAAGAAAAATATGCAAAGGCCACCATTAGAGTAAGTGATATCATGCAGTGACCTTTAAATATAAATTCAGCTGAATGCAGGATCACATTAAACCGGCACTCAGGCTGAAAAACATCCTGGCTCCATTAGCATTTGTGCGCCCATGTCAGATGACATCAGTAAAGCATTACTGCGATTTGAGGAATCCATTTGCTCACAGTTGCGGTGAGAGGAGGAGATTATGAACCCACTGTAGCCACACATGCAGCAGCTGAATGTGTTGCGACTGCTCCTCAGGCCTGTTGCCATGTCCCCAAAGTGCATGGCAACTGCAGCAGAGCAAAACTGAGATGTGAAGAGACTGAAGTAAAGGCCCTGAATGTATAATTGCTCTTCGGTAAACAGCCTCCCTTCAAATCCAGCTCCCACTGAAAAATCCCATTTTATAACATTGTCTTCACTGTGTTGAAATTTCTTATAACCAGATGGTCAAACCCATCTTTTGTGGTCAATGCCAACTTTTTCTCAGTGCAGCCCTGCTGGAAAGCTGTATACACTGTCCTCTAGAATCAATTTGCTCCATGAGTGTCCTTGACTTTGAAGCATCACCGTCTTAATGCACTACTTCACACAAGAGAGCTGCGCGTTCTTGAAATCTTGGGAATCTAGGCAACTGCAAACACTTCTTACAGGCAATAATTTCACACATATTGTAGATCTGAGACATTTGAAAACAACTAGAAACATTTTTCATCCATGTGTCCATGTGCTTGTCATTCTTGTTCTACTTGCTTTCATGACACATTAGCCAAATACGCTTATAACTGTGCCAAGTGTGTAGACACCATCTAACAGCGTAGTGAAGGGAGCTACACAAGCACTTTGTTGGGTTGATTTTCAAACAGTCAAGGCTGTCTACCAGGAGGTATGTCTTGCAGGATGAGCATCTACCTTCAAAGCCACCCTTGGTGATGTGAAAGAAAATGTGGGTGGGTAAGAGGCAGGTGGGGAGAAAAGCTCTTATCTGTACACCTCCTCTCTGGTTCTCACCCATAGAGAGATAAAGACAGATGGCCCGCTCTGTCAGAGCAAGCAGGGTGTAGAAACAAACTGTGTGCAGCTGGACCTACACACACCGATTCATTCAGTAAAGGTAGATAGTACTTCTAGTATAAAATCTCAGTGCAGCGCCGTGGTGATTACTGTAGGCTCTAAAAACTGTCTGCAGCATTGTTAGAAAAACACTAATTATGACCCATGTTTTCCTCTTTTTTGCCATTTGATACCCTCGGTCAGCAGGTGTTACCATGGAAACATGGCTCATAGTTCAAAGTCTGCCTGGGGATAGGGTGGCCAAGTCTTTATCTTTCGGGACAAAATTAAGATTGGCCTAACTCTACAAACCAATCTAAAATATCTTTGTGAGACCGGCCCCAGGACCTCTTTGTGTGTTTTTTTCTGACCATGCCATTTTCACCAGCTAGTTCAGCACCATGGACAGCTCGCATGCGGTGGCTCACTAATGATAGTATTACAAAACTGGATATCAAATGAGTGAAAGTGCAAATGTATCATAATTTCCTTTTCCCTTTTGATCATGGCAAATAATTATCACATTGCCTCTGTTAATGCCTCTATCAAGCATTGTCTTATATATAGGTAGAACAAAATGTTTGGATTTGGAAGTTCTTAAAGGTCCCATATATTACCATTTCCTGTGGCTTATTTAAAGCGCTGATCCAGAAGAAGATAAATTTGTACCAGAACCAAAAATCATTTCAATGTAGTTTTACATCTCCTCTCTCAGGCTTGTCTCTGGAGCTCTAGTAACAACAGGTCCGTTAGCCAATCAGAAGAGTAGAGGCTCTGAGCCTCCTGATTGGCTGACTGTTTTCTGAGTGATTGAATTTCAGGTAAACATTCACAGAAACAAAATCCTGCAGGGTTGGATGATGGGTCCAGGTGGGCGGGGTTTGGGGAATAGCTGAGAATGGAGACTGCTTTGTTGTGACATTACAATGTTACAGAAGTCCTGATGGCTCATTTTAAGGCTCAGTGTCTGAATACAGGTTGTGTGCATTTCTCTGTGGACTGAGCGCTTTGACACTTTAAAAGTTTTAATATAGAACCTAGACCTGCTTTATAATCAAACAACACATGGACATCTACCTTTATACATGATTGAGACCTTTAAAGGTACGATGTGTAAGTATGAAGCAATTAACGTATTGATTGTGTTTGCTTTATTACCAGTGTGTGAATGAATTGTTACGTAACTTAAAGAATTAGACCTTCCTCGACTTTCTTGGTTGCCTATAACAGCCTGGGAACTGATGTCTATGTAAAGGACACAGGACAAATTTTTCCTAGAAAATCCAAAGGATGTGACATTTATGCTCACTCCTGAGGACCTTACCTCAATGACTCTGTACCACTTCCCTGCAGTGCCAGCAGTGTGCAACACTAGCTAATGAAAGCTTACAAACGGAGTCTGCTAACATAAACAAAGGACCATCTCCCAGCACAAAACAAAATATCTTGTGTTCTGTCTTTTCTCATGTAAAATTTGTCACTGGATTTATTTACAATGTGATTATCAGGCCTAATGGTGTACAGGCCATGGGTGGACAATAATAAAACAATAACTGTGTCCTCATGTCCATCCTCTCCCCGTCTTCCTCATCTTTTTCCAGCTCCGCATCTACATTTAGGTGGTGGCCTGGATGATCTAGTACCCGACAGGATTACAGGATATGATGGAATTATTTTCTTATTTTGAAAACCCTGTATTTTTTCTTGTCAGTTTATTTTGGCACATTTTTAAATAAAGAGCTTTCCACCCTGCCCTCCTTTCCATCATTGCAGGTGGTGCTTCAGCCATTCAGTATTCAGGGTATTGAGTGCCGCTATTGATTGCCTCTGTTAACTTGTGCATTAAACACTGTGGTTTATCAGACATTGTCATCTCCTCACAGGATGAGACACTGTGTATGCTAAGCTTCAGATAACATAACCAGTTTCAAAAGAGTGTCAGCAACAGACACACTTTGTGCTCCATGTGTCTCAATTTCCTAAAAACTTTAATCTTTAATGAGCTGGATTCAACTAAAAGTTTTTGCTCTCATAACTGTCAGATGTAATGAAATAAAAGTTTTGTTTTATGGCAAGTAAGGAGAAATATCAATTACATTTTTGTTGTTGTATTATTATTGTTTAAAGGTGGAGTAAGTGATTCTAAACCAATACACTTTTTGTCAAATTCAGTGAATATCTGCACGTGGTCTGCTAGCTGTCCGTTTTGTGTGTGTGATAAAAATAATTCCAGTGTTCCTACAGAGCCAGGGTCTGTAAATGGGAAATAAACATAGTGGCTTGGACAGAGTAAAACAACACAATTGCAGCCAATCAGCAACAGGAGGTGTTAGTGCTCGTGCGCAGGACAAGGGAAAGAAACAGAGAAGAGAGGAGATGGGAATAATTGCATGGGAAAATGCAATTTACAATTGCATTGTAAAGAAGGAGAGATGGCCAAGAAACAGCCAAAGAGGAAAAGGTTTTATATACCGAAAGAATAAAAATGGAAAAAGAAGCGCTATGATCAGGGAAGGGTGAAAAGTGCAGACCACACCCACAGAAACTCTGTTTGTAATTTTTGGGCTTTTTATGCCTTTATTTGATAGTATAGCGGAGAGAGACAGGAAACAGAGGGGGGGAATGACATGCAGCGAAAGACCGTCCGATGCTGGATTCGAACCGGGGCCAACTGCAGCGAGGACTGTAGCCTCTACACATGGGGCGCCTGCTTAGACCACTACGCTACACGACGCCCCAATCGTGTCATCTGTTTTTATAGTTTAAGGTTAATTTTGCTTCAGCTGTGAGAAAGAGTGTAATAATGCTCTGGTTCCACCATTGTGCCGTTGCATGGGCGGAACTCATGAAGGAGCACTGAAGAGACGAGTGTATTTGTTTAGATGTGGAGTTCAAATATCAACAGTCTTTCTCCAGAATCCTTTACTCCACCTTTAATGTTTCCATTCGCTGACACCACAGCACCAAGTCTTCCCAGCCTACACTACAGAAACAGGGAGCTATAAATAGAGAGAAACAAACAAATGGTTCTCATTTTCAGGTAGTGTCAAGCGCAAGGAGGGAGGGTGGTGTCAGAGGTGGATGTGGGTGTGAAAATGATTGAGGGCCAGACCCGGGCAAAGCCGAGCCCGATGTGACGTGGCATTTGGCTGGCGAGCCTCCGGGAGGTCAGGCTGTCAGGACAACTGACAGTCAGCTGAGCAGGAGCCAAGTGATGCTGCTGGGAGGAGGCAGGAGCAGACGGAGACACTGGCTGGCTGGCTGGTTGGTTGGCTGGCTGGCTGGCTGGCTGGCTGGAGCCTCGGTGTACCACACTCCCAGCTCTCATTTAGTGTGACTCATTGTGAGGCAGGACTGGAAGAAGAAAATGGACACACCAGCCAAATTTCTACCCAGTTGAAAAACTAAAAATGTGTGTGAAACTTTGTATTTGTAGCCCACAGCTCAGTGTTTGCATTTTTGCCCCGTAGGCTGTGAGTAGTTTCGCCAACCACGTTCCTGAGGCTCAATTCTTTTATAAAACATCTGTCTCAAGATCACGATCTCTTCATCTGCTGCCCAGCTCTGCCTCCCTCTCCCCCTCTCTCTGTTCTGTTTATCTCCAGTTAGTCTCAGAGCTCACGTTGCTATTTCCTCTGGCAAGGCAAACTATCCTCCCAGGGCTGATTCAAGTGTCTGTGTTTCTGCTTAGCATGGATTTCTCCTTCATAATGCACCAATGCAGAGGTTAAAATGCACCTTACTGAGTGATTTGATTTAATTTTCAGAGGACAGATGAGTGGGTGAGAAGCCACTGAAGGATGCAGGAACCAATTTGTCCTTTAATCTGTTACCTGAGGCTGTGCTGGTGCAAATCTCAGATCTGCTACAGTTGAGTTTTGCTCTACAAAGCTTAAGATATTCTATTTTTGTCAACTATGTGTGACATTAGACGATAACATTAGACACACCTTACTGTATGAAGTTGCTCTTGAATCAACACCTCTCAGACACAACAAAAACTGAGCCACACTCTCAAGTAACTTCAGTTAGAAGCTAAATGTAAGTAAATTAATTTGTCTCATCACAGGAATGCTCTTGTTACTTTATGTATGAAAATACCAAAACCAACAAGCCAACAAACAAGCCAACAAACAAACAAACAAACCTCGCACCAGTGTTGGAATCAGCCATCCAGTTAGCAAGCGAGCTGGTTGAACACAATGCTAATGCTAATGTGTTGCATGACTGAAGGCTAGCTGTAGCTGTGTTAGCAAGATTTGTGAGTCAAAATCAGTTAAAATTCAGTGGCGTGGTGTGGGGAAAGTTATTGGGGAAGCCAAGACTCTATGTAAAGGGATGGGTTGCAGGACTAGCACACGCGTGTAATATACTTACCTACACTTCAGTTTACCTACACACGCTCTCTCTCGCTCTCACACACCCTAAAAAATCTTATTCACTTATGCAAACCCCCACCTAAATGCGTAACCAGCTGCTTAATGCGCAGTACAGGTTCGACAATGAATAAGAGACGCATTCATTCGACCAGGTGACGTTTAAAGTTTTACGTTCACGTCATAAAGTAACAGTAGGCTACATGTATCAAACACATGACTTACAAACTCTGTTTCATGTGCTTGGCATACACAAATACTTTGCATACTTCCTTATTGTTTAACTGAATCTTAAACTCCATGACAGCACTTACCAATGTTGCATGGGGAAGAGGGAGGATGGCAGCTACAGCACAGAACATTTACCAAGTCAGAGTGTCTTTATTAAAATGACAACCACAGTCTGTAAAACAGGAAGCCTGGCTACCATTGGCCTCTGGGAGAAAACACCACTGGTAACATTAAACTTGATAGCATCCTTTAAGGGTCTTGCTACATTAGCAGGTGAGCTAAGTGTCAGTCACCCCCGTTTATCGACAATCACGCAACAGACAAGTTCTCTCTAAACATTGAAATCTTTTAAAGGAATCGATCATTTCCAAAATGACCGATATTTGACGCATGACTAATATTTTCTGAATAAATACCAGTTAAATCAGGTGTGTGTGAGTGTATGCGTATGTATTTTCTTCTCAGACACACTGGATGTCATTTAGTGATCTCTTTAATCTGCTTATGTTGCATCTCTTTGCAGTCAATAATCAACAACCAGGATGTGCATGCATGGGCATGTTGTGGAAATGAGCTACCACACTATCCTCTTTCCTCCCATCTTACATAATATATATAACTTACATATGATATACAATACAGTCTGTCCACATCCAGCCCCTGATGTAGCAACTCAGCTTTTTCCAGCAACATGGACCGTAACATTATAGGTTGAGGGTGAGAAGGTTAAAGGGAGGATCCAAGCTCACAGTTAGCTGATGGTTGCGAAACTAACAGCAGTTGCCGGGCAGATTTTGCAGCTTCAAAGTGGTTAGACAGCCTGATCACTTTCTCGCTTGTCCTGTTTTTTTTCCCACCTCCTTTCCTCACTGCAACCTTCTTCCCATGTTACAGATTTGAGAGGTGTTTCATTTCTCAGTCACGTCCCTCACTATCTTCAGTCACGCATCTCAGCAATAAGGCATGCATATGCACCCATGCAACCCTACCTGTAAATACTAACTCAGACTTCCAGCATACATAGGAAAAACACTGCAAACATATTCCTAAAAGCTGGAGAGTAGCTCAATGTATCTGCTTAAGGGTTCAGGGCTTTAGAATATGAATAAGCAAACACACAGTAAAAGGGTTTCTCTGTACTCTGTCAACTGAGTGTGACAATGGCAGAGGAACAATCTTGCATCCGGAGGAGTCTCCCCATCTTATTCCAAGAGAGAACACTGCCTTTGCACCACTGAAGAAGGGAATTTACACCACAACATGCACAAGAACACTGTCTTTAAATATTAATAACATCTGCCTAGTAACCAAACATGAGCTCTCCATGGGATGCTCCTCAGCTGTATCCCACAGAGCAGCGAAGACATGTCAAGCCTGAGAGAGAGAGGTCAGCTATTCACTCAAATGGATGGATTTATGGAGGGAAAATGTGGAAAAACCACCACCAATGAAATTCATATATTCCCACATGGAGTCCAGAAGATAGATCAAAAGCAGACTGATAATCTGCTCTTGCCTTCTCTGCTTTAGCCCCCCATCTATTGATATGTACGGTGGGGGATATCCTCCTTTGAACACTGAGCACCTGGAGCGTAGAGCTGGGAGGGAAGCTGATGTGTGAATGGATGGTCCATTTCCTCTGAGCGCGGAGGTGTTTTCACCACCTTGGAGAGAGCTGCTGGTTTAAAGATGGGAATTTCCCACAATAAACTTTTCCCAGCTTGAAAAGTGTTTGCACTCAAAATATCTTTTATTTTTGCCTGGATATTATGTTTTCTTTATGATGGATATGACATGGATCCTCCTTTGAATCTCCAGCAGCAGCACAGTCTTGGGTTGCTCATTAGGCATTAGACATCAAATGTATGTTCATACATATTTGCGTTATTGCATTTGTTAAAAAATGTTGACACTAAAAAAAAAGGCTTTTATGGGTATTTAAATCTGAATTTACTGAGCAGAAATCCTCTTTTGCAGCCAAATGTCGTGCAAACACGTCCTTAATCCATATAATCTGATCAGTGTGATATTATGTCTGCTGAGAGCACAGTTGTAAACATTTCTTTGTTTGATATTTTTGTGTCCTGTTACTTGTGGCTTTATCAGAATCATTTGTTGTTGTACTCATGTCGGAAATTTTGGCTCTTTTAAAGAAAATGAAGAATTTTTTACCAAGAACAGCAAATGAAATATATTTTGAATGTTGATTTCACGACTGATCGACATCAGGTGAAGCATAATGATCTATAGGCTATCTGCAATTTGAGTCATAGAGAGTCCACCAAGGTAAACAAAATGACTTTGAAAGTCAAATTAATTTTGTGTTTCCACATTATGTTCTTAGGAATCGAACCCTGACCCTTTAAGGACATAAGGAAGTTTCTTTTCATTGTACTTCCTACAACGGAATTCAGTTTGGCACTCTACTAAAAGCAGCAGGACACAAGATTAAAAATACAAACCAACAAAAGACAAAAACTAGTTAAAACAGCAGCATACTTGCTAAAACAACAGTAAAACCAATAAATAACAAGGCCAACTAAAGTGCAGTGATAAATAAAAGGCAGCAGCAGTATACACAGTGGACAGTGGATTAAAAAGTTCACAGTGCTTTTAAGAAGTACAAATATTGCACAAAAGTTGGTATTGCACATTTTTAGCCTTATCAATAATCGCCAGGTGTGTGTGTGTGGGGGGTTGTAATGGGGTGGCGGGGCAGTGATGGAGGCTACAGCTCTGGGGAAAAAGCTGTTCCTCAGCCTGGTAGTCTGGGTTTTTAGAGTGTGGTATGTTCTCCCTGATGGTAGGAGGACAAACAGAATTTCCCGGGTGAGTTGTGTCTGTGCTGATGGATCTTGCCTTCCTCTGCAGACGATCTGCATATACAGAGTTTAGGTCTGGGAGTGCAGCTCCCGCAATCCTCTGAGCAGTCTTAACCAGCGGGTCCCTCCTGTTTTCCACTGTGCAGCTTGCATAACAAACTGTGCAGCACTGGCAAAGGATGCTCTCTGTTGCGCTTCTGTAGAAGTTTATGAGAAGTTGTAATGGTAGACCAGCCTGCTTTAGTTTCCACAGAACGAAGAACCTCTGCTGGGCTCTCTTCACCCTGCTGGAGGTGTTCAGTGACCATGTTAGGTCCTCGGTTATGTGGATTCCCAGGAATTTGATGGAGCCCACCCTTTCCACCAGCTCCCCATTGATGGAAAGTCGGGACTGTGTGGCCCTCCTGGACCTCCTGAAGTCCACAATGACCTCCGTCGTTTTGGTGGTGTTTAGGACCAGGTTGTTGTCAAAACACCACTCAGCCAGATGTTGGATTTCCTGTCTGTAGTAGGTCTCGTTGTTGTCACAGATGAATCCCACCACAGTGTCATCTGCAAACTTTACTATGGTGTTGGAGGAGTGGATGGGGAAACAGTCCTGGGTGAAGATGTCGAAAACAGCCGTGATGAACACACAGCCCTGGCTGATGATGTCAGGTTCCCTATCCTGACATTCTGTGGTGTGTTGGTGAGAGTCCATAATCCGTGAACAGAGTGAGGCGGAAAGTCCAAGGTTGATGAGTTCATGAACCAGTTTATGGGGGATTATGGTAATGAAGGTAGAGCTAGTACACAAAGAGCATCCTGACATACAGTACATGTTTGGACGCTCCAGGTGAGACAGGGTCATGTGAAGTGCTATGGAGACAGCGTCCTCCATAGATCTGTTCCTTCGGTAAACAAACTGGTGGCTGTTCAGGTCTGCAGGGATGGTGTTCTTGACCGAACGACAAGCGGTCAAATTTAGCTACTAGCTCGACAGGCTAGGGCTAAAAGGAGAATGAATATCAGATAAACATTTGTCAGGTGACCAAAAACAAATCTCCAAATAAATGCTAATGTTGCAACCAGTTTTAATCACCTGGTCTGTTTGTTTTGGAGAATAACACACCTCTGTAGATAATTCCAATAGTGCCAAAACAACCTGAACGATTGATGCTGAATTCTAACCAGGAAAAGCTGACGGAAAGACAGCTCCCACGATCCCCCAATACTTTAACATTACCAAATGCCATCTTTTTTTTACTGTTTTGATTGAGAGACCTCTAGTGGCAGAAGTTACATACTGTGCATTTAACGGTTTATACAGCAGTTTAAGATACTTCATAGGAGGAGAAGTTTTGATTGTACAAACAGATTGATAAACTATACACTTGCTTGTCAAGGCTAAATAGGGGGTGATGTATAAAGTGTTACCCTCATGGCATTGTCCTGCTTACAACCTGAGTCATGTAAATAGTCATTCTAATAGACTAAATTTGAAAATAGCTCTCAGCAGGTCAAAGTGAGGGAGTGACATTCAGAGTTAAACTTACAGTAAAGGTCTGATAAAGTAAAAGCAAAGGCCTTTATTTACCCTCACCCCTGGGGTTTTTGTCCTTTTCTGGGCCTGGATCTCACTGTCCTGAGCCCATTATCATCACCTGACAGCAGGCGACTTTCATTTAGAGTGAACATGTCACCTTTATTGTTGTTTTCTCCTCCACTGAATATTTCTTTTATTTCTCTGTTAGACATGGTCATCACAAAATCTCTGTTTTGATGAACACTTTTTTATTCTAAGAGACAAGTCAGAATGATTTAGTCCAAACTACACTGGACTACTCTATTCACTGGATCTGATATGAAAACAGCTAAGCATGTTCAGCACACTTTGGGTAAAAGGGAGCTGTTTAAAGAAGTCTCAGATTGCATATTGTATTAGATGAATAGCAAATGCTGGCTGCCATTAGGCAGGCTGTAAATGCTACACAAAAGTGGTGATTACACCTGCTGGTCCCCGGTGGGCAGAGCACAGCGCAGCTCTTTTAAACGTCAGGGTGACATTTGCAAAAGAGAATTGTGTATATGTGCAGCCACCCTCCCATGACTGGCACTTCAGACAGAAGGAGCTTAAAGGCCGACCTCATGGGGATCTAACATCCAAGGACCAAGTAGCAGCCTAGCTAACAGCATGAGATCTCACCAGGGTTGTAGTGATTGGCTTTCTCACCCAAATGGCTATTAAACAAATTCTTGATTTATGACAAAATCAAATCAAAATCAAAATCAAAAAGACATCATATCCCTTTCTTGTTCTTTTTTTTAATCCATGCATAAAATAGCATATAGGGTTTATTAGACAGAACCAAATGCAAAATGCTAACTTCAGCATACTAACATGTGTACAAGGAAAATGCTAACATGCTGATATTTTGTTTCACACTGATCTTAATTTAACATTACAGCAGGGGCTGTATGGCATGTCATTAGTTTTTCAGGTATTTGGTCATAAACCAAAAGTAATGGACAAATCCAAATTTTGATCTGATGATGACACCAGAAGAAATTTCATACCAGTCCTGTCTATGTAGTTTATGATATAGTTTATGTTTAAACTACGTTTCATAGCAATTCATCCATCCATTTTTTGAGCAATTTCACTCCGAACCACAAATGTAAAACTGAGGGTGGCACTAGAGGAAAAGTCAGGGGCTCACCATGTGATGTATGAAATTTCATGGCAATTTGTTCAATAGTTGTTGAATTGAATAACTGAGTAGAGATTTTACAATCTGTAAAATGGTAGACCAACTGACCAACATTGTACACACAAATCTCACCCAATAGAGTGCTCAAAAGTAAAGCTATGAAACTTTTTTATATTGCCAGACAATAAAAACAACCTGGCAACAAACAGGGATTCACTACAATTCCCCTCATTAGGTCACAATGTTTTACTCAGAATTAGAAGAGCAACAGAAGTGCTTTTGTGAAGCTCTTTTCCAGTGAGGACTTCCTTGAAATTCATGGGATGGTACTTGACAGTAGACTTACTTTTCACTGCTAAAGAAAAAGCTGAGGTGCCTCTGAGCATGGTACTTAACCTCCAACTTCAGTGTATCTACTCAGTGGTAAACAGATCAGACTGTGTTTGTACCTTGCAGCTTCCAAGTGTGAATGTGTTCAACTGTGAGTGTAGAGCAGAGTGTTCCTGGAAGAGAGCATTTGTGCTCATTGACTCTACACAGCTTAAATACAAAAAGCAAGAATTTGGCTTGAAGCACTTTTGTTAATCTTACTCAGTTTTGGATTATGTCAAGGTATAGAAAAAACTTTTTTGCTTTTTACTTTGTTTTTTTTGCTGTGACTGAGGCATACTCTGACTGCACTTCAATATGAGATAGTCTTTATTCAGAATAGACGTAGCAATAGCATGTGATGGCATAAAAATGATGTAGTCGTGCTTTCATTTTCAGTAATGACTATATGTTTTCAGGCAGGAAAGCATGAGGGTTGTGGAGTGGGGGTTGGGTTGGGGAGTTTCTGCGGCAATGACTTGCATTTCTATTATGGTTTTGCATAAATCGTCACTCTGCGACCAACAAGTGGAACTGATGCCATGTAAGGTCTGGCAGGGTTGCCCTTTGAGGCAGAAAAAGAGAGCAGAGAAAGAGGCTTGTGTATTTGCATTCTGCAGTGGAGCAGATGGAGCATCTGTCATCAATATGCATGAGGCAGGCGGCTGCCAGCCTATCACCTTGACCCTTGTTATGGGACTGTGACCTTGGGCCTCAATAGAAAAGAATGGGACCAGTCAGAGCTGTGTTGTTCAGGCTTTACCCCATGGCTGGGAAAAATGGCTGTGCCTTGTGACGCCAGTATTCGAGGCTGTGATTGAGTCTGTGGAGGAATGCCGCTCTGCTCTCAAACACCTGCCTGGTCACATGCAATTCATGTTAGTAAATGATGGATGGAGGGGGAGGAGAAATGAGAAATGTCACAAAGACACTTCTGTATCTGAGGCAGATGCCTTGGAAAGCAACACAGCTTTCAGCGAGCGATGGTGGGTACAAAACAACAACTACAATTTTCATGTCTGTTCTCATTACTGTGTTGGGAGGGGATAATAATTGTAGACCCGGCAAAGTTTATCCTACTGCAACAACAGAAACCTTCATATATTTGAAAATGTCTTTTGCGTTCATCTGTCACTGAGACGTCATCTAAATTTACTTGAAATTGAACAGAGCAATACTTTCCCATAATTTGGGTTGACATGCTGACAAAAGCAAAGGCAGTAACAGCCACTTAATTATACAATTAACCTTTACACTGTTCCAGGGACACTAAAAACAATCACTGTGAAAAATGCTACAAAAATGACTGCAATCCATAATTTAAATGAACTTTTCACGGAGCTGTCTTGGTCCCCTCTGCGGAAACAGATTTCTCTGAAGGCGATGGGAATTTAATTTCCAGTTTTGAAAGGCCCTTTTGCCTCAGAATACCGATGGAGATGACCTTTGCATATAAAACATGGAGGCACAATGACATGCCATTTCATAATGACACAGCAGAGGGATGAATGATATCTATCAAAACATGCCAGCTGATGTAATGTGTTGATGACAAAAACATTAGCATTAATCAAGCGCTACAGGATACCTAGCAGCAGTAACACAGCCCAGGATTGGGTCACGCGCCTAGTCATAAATTGGTGATTAAATTTGTGCACACAGCACTTTCTAAGTTCCAAGCTAGCTAGAAAGTAGCTAACTAGGATACTAGTGATTTACTAAATTGGGTTGGACCATCCAAACATACTTCAATTAGCGTCACTTAGTAAAATGTAATTTGCTTGTAATTTAAAGTATGCTGTGTTATTTTTGCTCTACCCGTACCCGAACGTTCGCAGTAACTAGGTCAAGTTTCAACTTACAAAGAGCTGCAGTCTCTTAACTAAACCTGTGACAAGTTCAGACCTATCCAGAGCAATGTCTCTCAGTGAAATAGTGAAGTGAAATAAGGCTCATGTCCATGCAGGTTATTGTAAATATTCTTTATATAGTTCTCCAGAGATCTGTGGTGATTAATGAAGACCTATAGCTTACCTCAGAGACTCATATGGGATATAAGTTCCCCTTCTGATTCATACAGTTAACTTTATTTAACTGCTGCAGTATATCACTTTTTTGACTGCACCATATTTGTCAGTATTCCCTGTGTAGACACGACAACACATTACTCACTGTAACCGAGGGATTCCCATGTGGAAGGAGGGAGTGTTTCTGCTCAAACTGTGCACGTAGGCGCATCCTTGTGCGGAGGAAAACTGGCTGGAAAAAGGAGGGCATGGTGCCATTGTGATGCACAGAAAATACAAGAAGTTCACCTCACAGTCAGTGTGGGGTAGAAGTTCTCAGTGGAGAGAGAGCCGGAGTGTGTCTCCTTGAAAAGTCGCTTTGCTGTGGCAAGCAGAACAAAGACACGGCTAACACAAGCTTGGAGATGACGCTGAGCATTATGTGTGTGTGTGTGTGTGTGTGTGTGTGTGTGTGTGTGTGTGTGTTTGTGCGTGCGTGTATTTTGGGCAAAGAAATGATAGCACTGTCTTTTAAACACCTGATAGGCTCCATCTTGCAGAGAGATCGTCCATTAGGAAAGTGCTTCTACTTATGTACATATTAGTTCACTCAACTCCCAATACTGAGTCTGGACAGGTTGACTGTTGCTATATCAAAACTGGCAACACACTGCTCTGCATTTTTCCACCATGAGTGGAGTCGGCAATATACTGGGAGCCCAAATACCATTTCATTCATGGAATTACTGCCACATTGTTTACTGTAATCATGCAATTCAATTTTCTACCAGCACATGCCTTATTAATTAAAGCCCCGACACAATTCTGTGACAAATAGGATTTTCAGTGTC
Source organism: Seriola lalandi dorsalis (assembly GCF_002814215.2). Lineage (NCBI taxonomy): Eukaryota > Metazoa > Chordata > Actinopteri > Carangiformes > Carangidae > Seriola > Seriola lalandi. Next base: position 170,028 of record NW_019524722.1, on the reverse strand, counting down.
TGCATGCAGCAGGAGGTCTGAATATCTGTATCTGTGTGTGTGTGCGTGCTTGTCTGTGTCAGCACAGTCAGGGGTGCTTCAGTCTCATCATGCTCTTGTCGTCACCACACCCCATAGGAGTCTGGCTCATGTAGCTCATCTCTCACCACTGTCTCTGGTGTCTCTGCATAATGAAAGTATTACTGTGTAAATAAGACAATCAAACGGCGTATATTGATAGTTTTGCAGTTACTGGTATAGTTGAATCCTTTAAACATGATGCCTGTCAAAAATTGCATTAAAACACTGATCAAATTAAACCATTACTACAGTAACTTTGAGATAGTAACACAGCTGTTGTGACATAAGCATTAGGATTATTTTTACCAGCCTGGCAGAATATTTTAGATTGTGTACCATGTGACATGTCTTCCTATCTTCCTATCTCTGCAGTTCCTCTTTTCACTGACCAAAGTGTTTTTTTCAAGGCTCTAAACTATTCCATTCATCCATTTTTTAAAATTATGCAGATTGTGGTGGTATCCCAACATGCATATGTGGAAAGTTGATCAAAATGATAAAGTTTAACATATAAAATGTTCTGTTCTTTAGACTAAATACATAACAAAAGGTGTCCTGTAAAAACAAGCATTATCCAACATGCCCCCAGTGTTTCCCATTGGTTTGTTTTTTCAGTTTTTTTTTATTTGCCAACAGAAAAATGCCCACAGAAAAAAAACAAGTTGAAGTGTACACTATATTTTAAATATTTTCACCGCTTTATCTTGCAGTCAAACAGCTCTTTCCTTTGGAACTAAATTTTTTCAGCTGTTGAACTGCCCTATTCAATCATTCACAAATTGTAGTTCCAAAGTTTGACTGTAAGACAAAGCAGTGAAAATATTCCAGATATACTGATATTAACTTTTTTTATGGTTATTTTTCAAAAGTGGCTAAAACACGTTTTTGCAGATGGTCCAAATCTACTGAAGTTAATACACTGACTAAAGATAACTACCTCGCACAATCCCACATTAAATAACCAAAACTATCACTTTAACATATGTGGAGTATGGATCATATTAACCTCCCCCCAGATGAAACCTCAGACCACAGAAAGTTCAGGTTGGAGCCTGCTCAGTAAAGCAAAAGAGAAACAAGGAGTATTTGCAAATGTTTTCTGTGGGTTATCCAGAGTAACTGGGACTTTTTTGAAAAGGTTTGTGCAATCTAGCTGATGGAATGGATCTGTTTTGCTCTTGTGTGAAGTTCATTGCATGACCTTTTGTTCAAGTTAAGAGCATTATCAGTCTAACATTTAAGCAAGCAAGAAGACTTGGCATTGTCCATGACTGTAGAAAGTATTGATGTTGTATAACCCAGTTTTCGGGAAATGTGCTCCTGTGAAAAAGATCCAACTCGGCTTATTGGGTAACTGTCTGTTTTGATGACTTGTATCCTTGCCAAAAGGCGTTGACCAATGATATAAGAGAGGAGATCTTGCCTGTTTTAGTCAGAACACTTTACACATTTGACTTGAGAACTTGTATGTAAACTGTTTCTCTGTACGTAAAAACTGATATTAAAGAGCACTTTCACCTGATTTCACCTGTTGGGCTAAGACTTCTTTCTTTGATAAGGTAGATAAGTGAAGAGAGGTTTTCCCCTCACACAGGTGCCTTATACAACCTGGCCCTGATCGGGGAGTTGGTTGGAGGAGGAGTCAGGCCTGAGGCTGCATTCACTAACAATACACATAATACTGTATTCACTTACACTGCTCATTTTTAACATTAGTTCTATGAGCAGAAATTGTTTGCACTCATCTTATCTGGGTCACAAAGTCATTCACTAAGCGTATATACAGTATATAATGACAGCAGTGTCCAAGGACACATACAAGAGAACTTCATTAGCGCTGAGGATCGCTATCACTCCATCACAGAGAGAAAGTAGGTAAGCTCAATGATAATCAATACTATCACTGTCAGCTCCTCCTCACCTGTGGGAAGGACACACTGTAGCTGCTGCTCATCTGTTGACTGCCCTACTTTCCAGATCCAAAGTAATTTTCCACTCTAGGTAGAACTACTGTTTGGTGGTTTTTAAAGAGTGGATGAGCAAAGTGTGAACTGAAATGAGGATTGGAGCAGTTGATAATTAATTTGGTTTGTGATAATGTAACTAACTCCTTCCTTCCTTTAAGTTATGTATCAATCACTTCATTTTCGTTCACAGCGAGAGCGAGACTATTGACTGACAAGCCCCTTCAGCTCATCTCCTCTACCTCCTCTTCTCACACTGATTGGGCAACCAGAAGTGTCGAATAACTCCAGCTTACATGTCGCTAGAATCACACAATGGCCGTGATAAATGTAAATAGGATCCATCAAAACAGATGGCGTTGGAGAGATATAGCATGTGAGCGTGACCAAAGGAAACCAATGATGAGAGCGAAAATGCTCTGTAATTGGCCTCGCAGACCTGAGCAGATGTCCTTCATATTTTCTCTTTCAAGGAAGTTGAATGACCCGTTCTGTGAGCGAATCCACCCACTAGATCCACATTTCTCCACACAGACTATTCATGCAACTTGGTGTCCTTCAACTGCCATACTCACATTTTTTTTAGTATGACTCTATTTGAATGGAAAGTACACCACTGATAGTGACAGATGCATGTTCCTTTAAGTCTTTATTCTGCTTATTTCAGCACAGAAAAGTTTCATCTGGAAACTGTGTCAACAAAGGCCATCATTTTCTACAATTTCTTCTTTTCTTTTTCTTTTTTTTAACTCTTCGCTGAAAATTTTCTTACATTTCCTTTTGTATTAATCCTAAAGTAGCTGAACACATACTTTACTTACACAAAACAAGACTATCATTGTTAAAGCGTAGTTTCATCAGTCTATGACCTGAAGCCATGTATTTCCCTGGAGACTTGAATCCTACCAACCAGGGAGTCTTCTCTTTGCTTCTATACCATTCACATACTTTCCTCCAAGCAACTAGTGAAATGCTGATGTGGCGTTATCTGCCTTGAAAGAATACCACTATCTATTCACCACCCCAATAGCATAAATTAATAAATCTGCATACTACATGTAAGAGTACACCAGGCTTTTTAAATTTTAATATCAAAGACATTCTCATTTGCATATGAAGTGATAGTGTTTCTACTACTGAAACGCAATTCAAGATAAATGAAGCCCATTTTGCACCATATTAATCACAAACTGGGTTGTGACTGTATTTACAGTATAGACACCATAAGGGAGCAGATATCTTCATTGATTTTACATCTCATCTTGTGGCTGACCTTGAGTAATAGCTGCCCGACCTTGCCAATGTTTTTAATGCATAGCCTATGTGTCTTTTCTTTGTGTGGATACAATGTTAATTTTGATTCAGTGACATTTTAATCATGTGATTACAGTGCTAAGGTCCCACGTATGAATATGTTAGTTAAAAACAACCAAACATTAACTAAAATTATCAACAGAAGATGAAGAAATAACAGTTTTGATGACATAGACATGTATGTGTTGTGTTGCAGAACATCTACTGAAGTAAGCATGCTAACCAGCTAGCTCTACCCTATCCTGTCCTGTAATACCACTTTGTGTAGTTGGTTACTACTACAAAGTGGTGGTGATGGTCGCTTGCGAAGAGCTTTAGCCATTATTACGTTTACAGGATGATAATACGCCCTCCTCACAGCAGACTGGACGCTACAGTTACTTGCTATCAGAAAGTGACAAGACGTGCTGGCTAGGCTGGGGCTATGGCTGGTTAGCATGCTAACTTATGTAGAGAAAGAGAAGTGATATAAATACTGTAGAAGCAAAACAAGATAACATTGGTGTTGCTTTCTAACGCTCAGACAGCTCTTGGTCAGTAAAGGAGTTAAGTTTCCATTTTATTTTTTTCATTACAATTGACAGACCTCTGTGTACAATGCAGCCTGACATCTTTTCAGCGCACTTGCAATTTACATAACACAGAATTGAATCACGTGTTGATGGCACCTCAAACCTTGCTACTCTTTTATGAAGGCAACTTGGGTGCTGACAGTAAAGTTACTCATCACAAGGCAAGCACTTCTAGCATTAGCAGCTATAGCTTCTTCTCACTGGCCCTACAACTCCTCTATCAAAAACGCTAAATTCAGGAGGATGACTTTGCCCCACAAACAGAGGTGTATAACCAGCTGCCAGCATTTAGTGAAAACTTTGACCTCCTTTGCATTAAAATAGTAATGTTCATTTGTACATCTGACCACCTTCCACATTATTTTTTAGTTTTTGTGACAGTGTTACATTTAGTCTTTGCTTTCAAATGTTACTCTATTTTTAGTGTTTATTTAGTTTTTGTAATGGGAAAAAGAGGTTGACATTTTTTGTCACAGTGTTTGTTGTTTAATGTGAGTCGGAGTAGCTTTATTCAGGCATGTTAATCAGTGTTTCAACTCCATTTTTTGGCTTGGCATGCTCTGGCTGGCTCTTTTGATGTGTCTTTGATTCCTGTAAAGATGACTCTTTGTCCGGGCCAATAAACGATAGTGACCAAGCAGCAGCAGATTGCGACTAACATGGTCCCACTCTCTGCTGTCTGTGGGTGGATATAATGAAGAAAAATGGCAGTACAAGGGGACACACAGTGCTCTATACTGATAGTGCTGGATTTGGGATTCAAGTTACTGGCTCTGTGGATCTTTGTAGCCTGATAGAGCACAGCACAGCTGCTACTTGTGCTGCTTTCTGGCTTCTGGCCTGCCACCGCCTCTGATAAGCATTTAGTATTCAGCTAGGGCTCGTGGACTGCTGCCCATAAACAGAGGAGCACTCACAAGCAAAGACTGATCTCTGATTACTTGCGCCATATCAAAAGCAGGTTACTTCACATGAAATAGGATATTCATCATATTTTTGTAATCCACCTTCTCTCTTGATATAAAAAATATGCAGCTATTGAAGGACCCTTCCCTTGCTGACAGGTTTAGTATGACAAAAAAATCTTCTTAACAGCAGATATCAAGGTTTATATGTGAGCCCTGAACCATGCTTTAGTTTTGCTGCTGTAGGGCTAGACTGCTGTGGGTACTCCCATGATGCACTGAGCACTTCTTTCTCTCTCTCTCTCTCTCTCTCTCTCTCTCTCTCTCTCTCTGTGCATTTATATCATACCCCTGCATGTCATTAACTTAGTATTTTATCTCTCCCCTAGTTTGTGCCTCTCCTCTGTCTCTCTCTGTCCTCATTATGCAGGTATCCGTGACTCTGGAGCAGCAGGATCCAGATTTGCCATTACAACACTCATTATTATTATTATTATTATTATTATTATTAATTGGTGCTGCTGTTATTATTGATATTGAACACCATTACAGCTATGACTATTGCTATTATTATTTTCACTATAACAATCAGCCTGAGTGCTTAAGTACAACAGTATATACATGAATATATGTTCCTGGTCTCTCTCTCTGCTCTGATTCATCTCGAGGGTGGAGATGTTGAGAAATGAAATGATGGCGCTTCGAAAGTGATTATCTGCTCTAACCCAGATGGCTACAGGACAGCACGCATGTTAGCTGAGTTACAGCCTTGAGAGAATGAAAAGTTCATTTGAATTAAACAGTAAATTAGATTTAGGATCAGATGATGAGGGCTGTAGTGAGGAGGAACTCTGTGCTTAATGCCAGGTTGTCTGAATTATCAGCAGCTGTTCATTCCTCCTTACCCCCCACCGAGAGATCTCACCAGGCAGTCTGGTTTTATCAGTGCTGAATGATTACCCCAATAACTGCTGTCTCATTAACATCAGGGGATAGATGTCTGCAGATGGAGAAAGAGAAAAAGAGGTGGAACTCCTTTTTGGCTATAAGCAGTTATTTTGCGAGGACATGATTTTACAAAGTTAGAAATTACAAGTTAGAAAAAAAAGTGGTTGAGACGTGCTGACAGGGCCTTGGCTGTGATGGAGAGACCCCATCACTCCTCTTCCCCATCTTGTCACACACTCCTCCCATCATCACAGGGTTTACCATCAGGAGCAGAACGAGGCTGTGTGGGTGAGCGATGGGTGCTGTGTCATCCCTCCCCTCCCCAGGTCCTGTAGATTGATTCCCCTGACAGGAGCCCCCCCAAAAGTAGAAAGAGAGAATGATGAGAGGGATACAAAGAAAGTGTCTCAAGCTACTTTGGTTTCAGATGAGAGAACTGAAGTCAGTTCAGACTTTGATATTTGTAGAGATAGCTAGAAGGTAAACAAACAAGCAGTTGGAATATGGTCTCAAATATTAATAGACTGCAGTTCATTACGTCTGCATGTTTTGCACTTGTTGGGCTGAGTACCTAAAAAGTCTGAAGATCTCCATTTGACATTTAGAAAAACAGCAACACATGCCGGGAAAAAATTTTGTCCAACACACTTGAAAGGTAATGACAGTTGTTGATGTGAGCGAGCATGCTACACAACACGGTGCTGTAAATTAATTTTGAGGCTGTTACACACTGCTTATAAAAGTACACATCAGAGAAACAAGCTCACTCTGTGTGCAGCTCATTAGGCTAAAAGCTGCTTTTCTGTTCCACAGGATGTTCTTTTTATTAAAATGTGATGAACATCACAACAGCAACAAGAACAGCTAACAAATTCATTTCATTTCATTTCATCAGCCCAAACTGTGAGAAACAACTAATTAGAGTGGAGAAGAGAATTACACACTAATTATACAACTAAATAATGTGCAGAAAATCAAAGTTTTTGTCATTTCAACTCACCTCCCTGTTTCTAACTCTTCTGTATTCAGGGATACTTGTCATATAATCACTGTGTCACTTTATCACTCACAATGTTAAAACTGTTCTTACTTTGACAGCATTATAGATGTACAGGTAATTTCTAGCAACTATAAATGTAAACATTAACATAAAAACAAATGTAAAGGTGACTTACATAATGTCCTTCAGACTCTATATGCAAAAAAGTGCTCTAACCTGAATAAGTATATAGGTTTGTCCCTACCCTCTGACGCTGCTATAGCCTCTGTGACCCATGTTTCTGAAGAGCACTGTTGAAGCTCAGAGTGGGCTGCTCCGCCATCACCATCTTGGCAGTGCCCATTACCGTTTTTTGTACGAGGCTGTAAACATGTTTATTTCTGCTGTAAAGTTGGACATTTTAACATGGGAGTCCATGACTCGCTTTTTGAGCCAGACTCAAGTGGCCATTCGAGGAACTGCAGTTTTTGGCACTTACATGTTGGCTTCATTTTTCAGCCGAAGAGGTTGCCGCTTGGGTACAACATGTAGTTTCCAAAATAGCGCCCCTCTGGCAGCAGGCATGCCAAACCTTCATGGTCATGGGTACAATAATAAACAACTAGGTCACAGTTCGGTTAGGTTTAGACACAAAAACTACTTTTTTTCTCTTTAGGGAAAAGTCATGGTCTGGGTTCAAATAAGTACTTCCTTAAGCTTAGATGATTTTCATTGTCATTACAATAACAAACATGTACTACAGGTTGCGGCACGGCCATTGTTAAAAGAAACAACAATTATTGGTTTCACACAGGACATGAACAGCGGTCTCCCAAGTGTTTTGTTAATCCACCCCAACCTCCTCCTTACACTGACTTTGTCATTGTATATACAGTACTATATCACCTGACTTCTTCCTTTGCCCCTGTCATAATTACTAGAGGTTTCCAACCCATAGTTAAGTTTCCAAAACTTAACTATGGGTCATAATCAGCTGCTTGCACAGACGACCTATGGGCTTGTTCTTTTACAGGAGGACAGTCTCCAGAAAACACAACTCTTAGAGGGAAATCAGGGAGGCAGGGGGATGCAGGAAGGAAGAGGTTATTGCAAGAGGCTTTTCACCCCACTGTTGAGTGCAGCCATTCAAAATCAATATAAATACTTTTGCCTTTACAAGTGGTCAGATGACACTTTATTGCAGTCAGGAATATTTCCGACAGCCACAAAATGAGAACAGCATTTATTTACCTTTGCATCGACCTCGCATTTGTCTTGTTTTGTTTCACTACTCAAATATTTTACTCAGGTCAACACACACACACACCCACCCACACACACATTGGGACAATCTTGTAGAAATAGCTCAGGCAGCTGCAGCATGATGTTAATGTTGTTAATATTGTGATGATGGCCCACTCCCTCACACATGATCGGGAAGTTTGTGGCTGCCAAAACAAAACATTTACCCATGTGCTCAACATCTGGACCAATGCCCAAACCCGCAGATGAGGACATCTGATCCCAACACCAGGCTCTCCTCCAAGAGGAACGGGTGATTCTAAGTGGCCATAAATGCTCTTTTATGGGATCATTTAGTGCGCAGAGCCCACAACAGTCCATAAAGACTGAATTGTCTCCATGGAGATGTAATGGGGACGGGCCCTGTAAATCAAAATGAGTAAAAATGGAAGCTGATTCACATTAGTGATGGCTAATTAGCTCATAGCACTGATGGCTTGAAGCTGTCTGCTGTTAGCTGGTGCCGTATGTCTCCCGTTCAGGAGCTCTGGAGGCTCAGGGGAAGCTCCAGCTTTTTGTTTTCATGGGTCATTTTACATCTCCCCAGGGTGCGCTGAAAATGACACAATTTAAGATGTGTTTTTGTAAAACACTGATATACACTGATGTGAGTGAAGAGCACAAATGAGAACAAGATGACCTCATGCTGCTTGTCCCATAAAATCACATGTTCGGTCCTTGCCAGAATGGCAGCTAGCAGGGTGGTGGTGGTGGTGGTGGGGGGGGGGTTTAGCTCTTTTATGAAGTCTGGCTACGACTTTCTGCTCTTTCCAACTACCTCCTTCACTTTGCCTGCAGAGGAAGCAGCATCCAGGAGGACTCTCAGCGTGGATGATTAATTCTGTGAAGACACTTTCTTGTCAAGAGGACCTTTACTCTGCTGATGGAGGCAATGTGTTTTGTCAGGCCTTTGAAATTCAAATGACGTCTTCCACTTTGTGTCCCACTGACGGCTTTGAAAGTTCTCATAAAAGCAGAGCAACAGAGCTGCGACCGACACGAGCTGATGGAGATCAGAAAGGCAAAATCAACTTCATCCCAAAAATAGATGTCAGTGGCAAACTGAAAAGACGCAAATAGATAATCAAAAAGCTACTTGAATAAAGCGTGTCCAAGGTTCTGAAATGTATAGGAACACAGCTATTTTTGTACTGGTACTGCCATTTTTAACATGTCTGCCACCTGCCTACTGCAGTAAAAAAAATGACATGAAATCATCCTGTAGCTTTTTCATTTTTTTTAAACTTAGGCAATTACTGTATATTTAGTTGTTACCTCATTGCACTGCATGTGCACCAGAAGGTGTGGATAAACAAGACTAAGAGTCCACTGCCGCACTAGTGGCTTTCTGAAGCTGTACTCAGAAAGAGCAGTGCTTTAAGCTAAATGCTAACATCACATAGAGATATCGCAAGATTATGGCATTGATATTGTGCCAGGCCTGTGCAGGTGATAGCGAGTGCACAAATGCACCCCAACAATATATAAAACTTTTGGACATAGTTTCCCATCAAACTTTTGCCTGGTACTGTTTATATTTTGCAGACCTATGTTTTTTCCTCTGTCTAGCCTGTTATTCACTTTATGACCCTCTCAAAAAGGGTTTGGAACAACTCCCTACAGGACACATAAAAAAATACAACCAAGTATAAGAGGAATGTTATAATCTCACTACTTCTACCGCTATAATACAACTATAAATCCCTGTCATGTTATGTATAATGTCACTGAAGTATTACAAGACTTGTACTTGGAGAAAATCAGCAGATAAACAAGAATATGAACTCCTCATTTCATTGGAACATTAAAATCTGGGTTTAGATTGATATAGATTTTTCAATATAAAGAAAACAAGAGCAAGAGCTTGTAAAATTTCTTCTAATAATAATAACTTCAAAATTTTGTTGAGGAAACCATGCAGCTATAAAACAGAGGACACATTGATCTTGGCTTGTAAAATCTACTCAATAAACAAAAGACATGGCCCCCGACCTTCTCTAAAGCCTTTTCTATGGTGTAAACTGGCATTCGTCCCAGATACTGTAGGGCGTCTAAATAAAACACTTGTTTAATAAAGCCCTTGTTTAAAACCTGTGGGGCAGCAGTGACTCTGTGACAGTTTTCACCTGTCGTTACCCGTCATCCATGATTTATTTTCACTGGTTATTTCACTGGTTATTTGCTGCAAAGTTTTACATCTTTGGTATTTAATATTGGTTCAAAATCAAAGCCAGTTCAAGTTTTTGTATTGATTTTTTTTCAATCAAATGGGAGCAAATTGTCTTCACCTTCAAAGAGGTGAACAAGAAGTTGCGTTTTTTTTAATGTTACACTTGTTTTCATTTAGTGCTGCATGTTGAAATGTAGGTGTCAAATAGAGAGGTCGCTCTAATGATGGATGAATCTGTGCAGATCACCATAAAGATTTAAAATTCCTCTCATAGTTTACATCTAAACTATGTAAAACAAAAATACTCTGCGATGATTAATATTTTGTTTAACATGATTGTCCCACATAAAAAGTGAAAAACATTTGAAATTGGGGCTATAAGCACATCTGCACTTACTTCCTCATTCAGAAATCTGGATCAAGCCTTATGCCCCGCCCACTTGTGCTAGTTTGACAGTGAAGGAGCAGAGAGTATGAAGATGGTTAGCCAAAGAAACAACGGAGAGACTCAACCACGTGTCTGAGCGTCAGTCAGACCCAAATCTGTAACTAGAAGAAGTATCAGAACGGTAAGTGAAGTTAATTGGTTATGTTGCTTGTTAGCTTGTAGCAGACAGTGGCTGAAACAGTGTTGGTGGTTGTGCTAATGCAAACTCTCTGTACTGACAAGGTTTCGGGTTTTGTTTTATATATTGTTTTTGTATTTAGTTATGGGCTGTTGGGAAGCGTTGTACCTCTATAATCTACAAGTGATACTGGTGTCAGTGGACAGTGAATTAATTAATGTACTTAATAATTAATACTTAGTAATGATAGGTAGTATTTTCCCTACTTTTTTTGCAGCCACTCTGTGACTGGTGTGACCATGAAATGCACTAGATTACATTCTGTGTGGTATTACTGAAATTTTACATTTAACTTGAACACTGCTGAAACCCTGATATGCATCTGCCTGTAAGACTTTGTGCTATAGTGTAATCCCTGCCTCTGTTCAGGATGTTCTTTGGCGTCAGATATGAATGGCCGCCTTGATCTGTCTCCGGCCTTCCACTGACTCCTGGTCAGTGACTTTGACCCACTGGGATGTGCCTGTTCGCCCCTGTTGAGTTAGCACTGTCGGTCCTGGTCTTAAGTTGGAGTGAAAGTCTCATCTCCCCAGACCCACTGCACCACTTCTCTTTATCGTCCTCCTCACTGGAAATTTGTTCTGCTCTGTGTAGGAGAGTCCTCACCATTGATATCTTGTAAGTGCTGGTTAGAGCTAAAATTGAGATAGTGGTCTCTGCCGGTAGGCTTTCTGTGTACTCCCATCAGCCCTGACATGAACCCACGTCTCTAGGAATGAAAGCTTTCTAAATGCCAAGAATGAACTTCCATATTCAAATGACATGGTGGCTTTATAGTTAATGAAGCTACGTATATGTGGTTTAGTATTTATTGGATAATTGTGAGTAACTCAGATCATCTTTGACAGATTTTGAAAACAAATCATAACATCCCAAAAGCATGATTCCTGTGTATTTAATTTCAAACTAAGACATAATGTATGAAGGTGGTATCTACTACAGAATGCTTTCCAAACCAAAACATGCAGTTTCATTCTAGTTCCTGTCCACAAATGAAATCATTTCACTGCCCAGTTACTAATTACTGCACATAGTTTGATTAATGAGCAGTGTAAGTAACATTATGCAATTATTTTTAATCTCCTCAGCTCGGTTGAAAAACTGACTGTCATTTTTCAAGTCCTAATAAAGTTGTTTAATATCACAAAGCCTTTGTAGTCAGCTGTTAATATATGCACAGCAGAAAAAAAGCAAAGGCAGCCGCTGAAGTGGAACATAAAGATACATATCCACAACAAGTGGAGTCAGTGAACTGCTAATGGCCTCACTTATCAGGAGTCGGCAGAGTTGTAACAAGGCTTCTGCTAAAAATGTATCAGACAGATGATCATCCGCTCATGGAGACATCAACTGTAAATGGAAAAAAAGGTGCATAGACAAGCAGGGAGAAACAGTCTAGTACTTGCCGCTGTGTTTTCTGACTTTCATTCCCTAACGAAGAAAAATCCCAGCTCTCATATACTCTGGTTCAGCTATGCAGCGACATGATGGCAGCTCGCTGCTGTAAGTGGAAGATGCTGACGAGCGCAGAGGGACAGATGCAGCATGTGTCTTAAAAGCTCCCTCATGGTGACTGGTGTTGGTGCGTAATTTGTCAAGCAGGACCACACGGCCGTGTTCCTGCAAAAGCTTACACATCCCTTTTAGAGTACGCTCAGGCAATTTGAGAAGCCATTAACATCAGAAAGAGGAAAACATTGCGGCTTTATGGATCCTAAATGACTAACAATTAGACTGAGCACAATTCATATGACTGTAGCAGAATACAGCCCCACTGAGCAATCAACACATACTGAAGAGGCCTTTTTCATATCAGTCAGCCTGAGAGAGAAAAGGAGGAAGAAGCCTCAGATCTGTGAAGAGGAACTCAATGATTCTCTCTGCAAACAGATTCCCCCAAGCAGTCCAGTGGATTTAAATACAAATCATATGTACTTCTCAAAAGCCACATGTAATTATTGACAACCTTTGCACACATCACAAAGTACACAAATATCCCTTTTGGTTTGTGTTTGCCCTGTGTGGATGCTACATCACTGATACAGTTAGCACAATAACTTTTCTCCTTCAGTTTGTTTCGTTGTAGAGAAGAACACAACTGCGACAGTGATCACATTTGGGTCGCACTTTATTTTACTGTACTCTCATAAAAAATGTTCTTTGTTAGACATTAAAAGTTATACCATAATTAGACAGACACCTAAATTATACTGTAATTAGAAAATTAATAATTCCCTATTAGATTCAAAATAAATGATATTTAGACACTATTCCACCAAATTATACTCTTATTAGAAACCAAATAGGAAATCTCAATACACTATTAGACACCATTTTACAGGATCATAGTCTAATTACAAATCAATACAATGCCATATCACATCCAAAATATACTGCAGGTAGAAGCTTTTCTGCAAATGATGCTGTAACAGACACCGCATTTAGTGCATCAAAACCTATGAAAGCTTCAACATTAGATTAGCCTTTATAATAGTGACACAAAACACTGAGAGCCGAGAGGACAATACATTTATTTGGCCTTTAATGATCTTAGTTTCACTTTCTTACCAGTTATATATGGTTTCTAAATACAGCATAATTGAGGTGTATGCTGTCTAATTAGGGCAAGATCATTATTTATAGTTTTTCTCTAATTTGATACGAAGTGAAACTTGTTATTTCTTATTAGTGCACCATAAACTAAAATGTGACCCCAGTTTGCAGTTATAGAAGCTTTAATGCAGTAAAAGAAGAAATGTTAGCAAAAATGTGTCGCAGCTACAGTCATCTAAGTATTCTTGCATTCCTGTGTCCCATGTTGTATAATATTGAATGTTTGACAAATTGATTAAAAAGATATTATGTCAACATGCAACATACACGAAATCCACTGAAACATGTTCTAACACAACAATGAATTTCTAAAATGTGAGTTAATAGAGTCGTATACAAATCTACCATTCTGCTGCATATTTGTCTTGACAGACTTGCAGTACAAGAGAAACAAATGAAATCTGACCAAGCAAAACAAAAGCCATTATTACTGGAATCTAAGGAAACACAAATATGACAGGATTAGGAGGATAAGAAAGGCCTTAACAAAGCAATTTGAAGAGGAGATAATTATTTACAGCAAAGGCCTGGGCGAGCAGCTGCAGAGGATAAAGTGTTAGATTTATACGCACATATCACACCTGGCAACAGTCCAGATTACACTCTATCACTGTCCGTCTCAGAACAGCTCAGACACAGCCACCGAGAACTGGAAGGTGGGCCTCATGGAACAATGAGGACCGCCCTCTTAGTGCGAATTTTACAGTCCATGTTTGACTGACAGCAGGTTAAACCCTGGCAGAGAACGGAGAGACAAAGAAACAAACTTGCATGGCAACGTGTGACTTAAGCCTTAGACCCAATTACAAGTGGACAGCTTTAAGTACAGTTGTGAACGCACCCCAGGCGCTTTATGAGATCCAATCACTCAGACCACCAGTGTGAATGCAAATGTGTCCCGGGCCACACTGAAGGACCACCTACTCAACTGACGTCCACTGCTACAGTCTAATTACTGAAAAGATTTTTACAGTGTTTCCATTGACTTATTGTTGACAACATCAACAAAAAAAGTAAACTGTATTTCACTGTAGAGCTGCATGTATGGCATTGACTCGCTCTGCCACTCTCACACAGTTGGGCAAAAAACAAGTATGTGTTAATTTGCATATAGAGCAGGGAAATGAGATCCAAACAAGTTGTGACTTAAGACGCATGTGGAGACACAGCTTAATGGCAGATGTGAGCTGACGTACTTAGAGATGTCCACTTGTGATCGGATCACCCAAGATGCATGTTAATGGAAGGTGTGAACAGGGCCTTACAAACACAGACAACATTTTGTTAGCTGTGGTACTGAGGAGTGATATTTAGCATTTAAACCAACTGCTATTTAGATTTTGTGTCAGTTTTTAAAAGGTTTAAATGTGCTACAGTACACTACGCGGTAAAAATACTCTCTTACAGGTGAAGTTCCTGCATTGAAAATTGTTTTTTAAGTAAAAGTACATAAGTTTTACCAACAAAATATATTTAAAGTATCATAAGTAAAAGTAATCAAATTATTTTTTATTAACTTTTTTATAAAGGTCCCATAGCTTACTGCAATTTCCTAGACAGTAACTGATAGCTATGTGACTGTAAATTCTTCTGAAGGTTCCTAGAAAGACCTCTGTAAATTATATATTTCAAATTAATCAACTTACCTAGATAGTATCACAGAAAGTCAGATTTTGGTCGTTCCTTTCTGAAAATTTCTCTGCAAATCAATGAATCGTATAAACCCCACACAGCACTGTCAATATTTTTCCTATAATTTGCACTAAATTATATCAAGCTTTCCAGGAAATTCCTATTTCTCTCTGTGTTGTAGTGGAGTAGAAATTTGAAGTTGCCCGCAATTAAAATACTCAAATACAAGTATGTCAAGACTCGTGTCTTTTTTAGTAGAAAAGAATGATACATTAGCAGCAAAGCTCATGTGGGTTTTGCTCGTCAAAACAGGTTGCTGCTTCTGTTGTGTTGTGTTGTGTGTCAGGCTGCTGACTTGGTTTTTAGTCAGTGTGACCATCTGCCTGTTATAGAACAGTGACATTAATGTTTTACACAGATATTCTGTATTATAAAGTTTTCTACAGGTAGGGGTAGAGAATATAAATGACTCTTTTTGGGGAGTAATGACTGTTTCTCAAAGGAGAACACAGGATATGTGATTTAGAGAGCTAACACAGTGTGTATGCTGGAGCAAGAAAAAACTGCAATTTAAATTCATTTGCGTATGATAGTTCTTTTGTGTGTGTGTGTGTGTGTGTGTGTGTGTGTGTGTGTGTGTGTGTGTGTGTGTGTGTGTGTGTGTGCATGAAAAACACATTTAGATTTACCGTATCTTTTCCACAGGTAGGGTCATCATAAACTGTCTGATTAAGGCAGCCGTGAAAACAGATCCCACCCTATTAGAAGTATTTTATTGTATCATAAACCATAGCACAAATCTTCCTCAATGCTTGGCAAGTGTCCAGTGTGATTAAGTAGATGTTGCATTTGTGAATCCTAAGGTGTTACTACGTGACTGGTGAGCCAACAAATTGTCCATACAGTGTCACTTGCTGAATCATCAAGATGATATTTAAGTGTAACACACACACACACACACACACACACACACACACACACACACACACACAAAGAATCCCTTTTTAAATAGAAATGAAACTCAGAATAAAAGGCTTTTAGCATCTCACATTTGGAGATGAGCCAGACCAAATGCATCACATTATAGACAAGTATTGTCCTATAAAGCACTTTACTGCAGTGCCACAGCTGTTTCAGTGACTGATAGAGGAAACAGGCATACATATAGGTACTTGTAGAATAAGGGCCGATGGGTACCATAACACTGCAGTCATAACACCTCTGTAAACAAATTTCGTGGGTAAAACATCAAATTTCATCTCTAAATTAAAACTTTTCAACAGCTTTAACTGCTACTTTTGCCCTACTCAAATCTATAGTCTAGACATAGCATACTGCTTTATTTCATATCATTGACCTGCTTTAGTCGTAAGGTAAAAAGACAATCCAACATTATCATTCTAAAGGGAATGAACTGTGGAAAAACGTAGCTTCACTGCTGAATTGCATTCTGAATATCAGATGATCAATAATCACATATAATGATTGGAGTGAACATGCTGACAAATGAAATGGTGTTTTGGACTGAGAAAGCTGTCATTTAAACACTCATTAAACAATAATCTTAATTTCTACTTGTAAACAATCCTCTTATTCTAACTGCCTTTTATATTTCATATTGAACATAGCCTCATGAGTTGGGACAGTAAAACCCTCAATCATGAAAAATCTTCATAGCCACAACTCAGTGAATTAAACTGCTTAATTGTAATGATTTACTATTGAAAATTGATATTTTTATCTACAAATGTAAAATAATTTGTAATATATGAATTAGCTGACAGGAAATGACAAGCACACTGCAAGAGAAAGTGGAGAAAAGAGAAGTCAAATAAAAATAAAATGTTAAGGAAATAAGAGTAAAGGTATAAGGGAAACATAATATATCCATGGATGAAATACAGTAATAAGATTATTATTATTAAGATAAGACCTTACATTTTTTAATTTGTTTTTAATCAAGCAATAATGTTCCAGCTTTTGATTGAATAAAATGTAATCACTTTTACAGTTTAATACAAATGTTCATTTAACTACTAAATAGCCACAAAGGCTCTTTAGTGCTTCTCATTACCTTACAATGTCTCCTCATTCCCTTCACTTGCATCCTATCCTTGTGTCTCAGTCCCTTCCACTAAAGAAGAGATGCAACGTCCTTTTCTCCGAACCATCATCTGAAGCAACATGAGTTTCTAGTGATGACAGCACAGCTGGATCACAACTGGGTCACAGCTGGATCACAGATGGATCAGCTGTCAATCTGCAGGTGTTAAGAGCTTTTTATGCCTCCGAGTTTGTAATTGCACAGATAAAATGACACAAGTAGATCCAATGCAGCGTTGCAGTGACACACTCCGACGTGACAAAAGTGACTGTGAAATATTATAAATAAACAGTTTGGCAGCAGCTGCACATTCATTTAAAACCTGTATTTTGTATTTATATTGTGAACAGATCCACCAAACCACAGTTTGTAAAGTTACTGCTTAAGCTAATAAAGCAACAAAGCTTTATTTATTTTTTATTAGTTCATTTGCTTTTATTCATGTTCTGTTTGTAAAGTCCTAATTACTCCCGTTATGACAACGATGTCTCGTGTGTAGAAATGACCAAACATGAAAAGAAAGCCTATAAGTTTTGCTTGAAATTTTCTACTTCAATAAAGGTGGGCATGTGTACTGCTTGATATGCTTGAATTAAACTGTTAAGGTAATTTAGGGCTAGAGTGTTTGAAAACAAAAAACTAAGCTGTGATGACTAAATGTAAAACCAGACCTGTAAAACAAGAGAACCTAAGAGTAAATGTAAATGAGAAAACCCGGCCTGTTGGAGCCATATTAAGAGTTTTTGAATTTGCCTTAAGCAGAATATGGTTGATACACTCCCCTTCTGCGAACAGTAGATTCTGATTCCTTCACTCCTGCCCTCTGGAGGTTGTTGCTGATGTCACTAACAGTTGTTTTAGGCTCTTTCTTTACAGCTCTCACAATGTTTCTGTCGTCAACTGCTGCTGTTTTCCTCTTCTACCCATTCGATGTCTGTTACTTGGTACACCAGTGGTTTCTTTCTTCTTCAGGACATTCAAAATGGTTGTACTGGCTGTGGCCAATGTTTGTGCATTGGCTCTAATTGATTTTCCATCTTCTCTCAGCTTCACCCATAGACAGCTCTCTGGTTTTCATGTTAGTTATACCTCTAACTATAAATGCTATATATAAAAACTATAAAATCCAAATCTGAAACTGAGTGTAGACATTCAGTGCTATTAATTGTTTGAATAATCAATGTAATAGGACACACCTGGGCAACAATACACACCTGTCAGTCACATGTTCCAATACTCTTGCTCACATGAAAAATGGGTGTGTTCAAAATAAAGATGCTATCTTCTAAGTTGTGTATCAGATCCAGATGTAAATACCTGGAAATAAAAGCTGAAATGTTGATCTCTTGTCTCATATTCATCTTTTGATGTCAAACCCAAATGTTTTCAGTCTACAGCAAAAATAAAGGAATTGGCCTCACTGTTGCAATACTTTTGGAGGGGAGTGTAGATGTTATGATTACCTGATACTCACCTGTGCAGATGCTGGTTATGTAACATGATCCTGCTGTGTTCCTTCTGCTCTGGCAGTCTATAAGTAGGTCTTTGATTTGTTGGCTGTCAGGTTAGATGACGGAGAGCAACAGCTTTCCGACTGCGCATATGAATGAGTTTTAATCATGTCAAAATCCTGTGTTTGATCTTATCCTTTCACTTGAAAAGTAAACCAGAATATATTATTTAATAGATATAAGTTCAGTTATTCAAATTATTATATGTCTACTTTACGATTGTGTGTCAGTTACTCCGCTTAATCTGCGGTGGTTAAAATAATTTTGATTGATTAGCCATTACATAACTGTAACAAAAGTAAACATAAAAACTAAGAGAAGATTAAAATCTTAGGGAGAAACAAGGCGATTGAAATCAGTTGTCCTGTTTTGATTATGTAACACAATCAGGCTTTTTTAACTCTGGGATGTTTCTTTCGTGGTTCAGTTCTTTCATTCTCAGTTCTTGATTTGCATTAAGAGTTTAGTTTTTATGCCTCCACGCCAGTGACAGCCAGCACATTATCTTATTGGGTGATATCTCAGTAATGCCTTGGTCAAGATCACAGTGATCTCACAAAACATGGTTTTGACCTTGTGAACACAATACTATTGTTCTTGTTGTTGTTTCTATGAAATGTAAAAGTAGCAAGGCCTTCAGACAGGAAATAACCCAGCATACTGGTAATATGTAACCCAGTAATAGAGTTAATCTCACTCAGCAGTTAGGGTCAAATGAACAACATATGCATTCTGGATTTAATGGTAAAATCCAGACTTGGATCAAACCAACCCCACCCGCCCAAAAAAAGCTCCTGTTAATCTCAAAACTCCCAGGCACCTTCCCACTGAGAAACTCTCACACTGACACAGAAACACAAACTCAAAAGACACCACATAATAATTTATTCATTCATTCAGGAGTGTGTACAAAAACAAACCAACAAACAAACAACTAACAGTGACAAGCAGCTGTGCCAGTGAGCTGTAAACCTCCTCAACTTTAACCCTGTAGTTGCCTCGTCCTGCAGCTGTGTCATGTCCCATCCACGCTACTGTCCGTAAACACAGAGGCCTTACAGAGAGAAAAGTCAAAGAGGGGGAGAAAAATAGTCCATGTCTGATTAGGTCTATCTGACTGAAATGTTTATAATTTATTTTTCCTCATGAGAAATATCAGAGGGCATGTTTTGTTTCCAATTATGATCATAGTTTTTTACTCTGAACTGCAGTGATGGAGTAAAAATGTAAAATCTTCAATGCTGATGGGAATGGAAGAATCTTTGTGCAGTACAAATGCAGTTGTAATTCTCATTATGTATTTAGTGGTTAAGTATCCCTTCATTTGTTTGTTAGAAGTTCTGTTTTGAACCCAGAGTGAGAAATGGAAAGCCTGGAACAGTTCGACTGATATATCTATTGCTCTTCATTATTTGTCATTTCATTTTAAACGCTTCGATCCATGTTGGGATCCTGTAGAATGATGACTCAATTTTTCCAGTCAACTGATTGGTCAGTAGTCAGGCAGATTTTAACGTGATCCTCTGAACTTAACCTGCTCTGGGGCAGAGCATCATGTGTTACCGCGGTGATCTACCTTGGTTAAAAGTGAGCCAGCTTTGTAATACTGAAAAAGCTGAGTTAAGTCCAAAGATACCTGGATAACCCACTAATCTCGGTTTGTGGTACAGGCCTCAGGTCTTGTGAGTTGGAGCTGCTTTTAACTGCTGACATAACCATGATCAATGGATTTAAACAGTCACTTCACCTAAATTACTACAACTCACACCTAGCGAGTTCTCTATAGCCAGGAAGAAAGCTTTATTTGCAATGGGTTTGATGTGTAGGCTACACCACTGCAACACCAGTATAGTGGAAGTGAATGGAATTTATTCTGTCAAGGTTCAAAGGATGGGAAGGAATAAAGTTTCCCTTGTTTTTGTGTCAACTAATACTAAAAAATATTAGTGTTGATTAGTAGTACTTAACCACAGTCCTTCCTTCACCTGTAAAATGTCAGGCTTGTACACAACATCAAAACAGTGGCAGCGAGCAGTTTCTAG